>NC_141819.1:3608017-3660517 GCF_982586985.1 Callionymus lyra
TTAAACACTATATGTTTTCGGTGCTGATTTTATGATGAAGGCAGAAACTATAACGAAAATGTTTTAAATTTATTGGGACCAGGATTATCTTACCTTAATATCTTATTTTGGGTAAACTTTCTTTTATTTATTCATATAATCCTTTTGCTTCACTTATAAAAAACAACAAATAAATACATATGTTGAACTAATAATTATGAACTGATTTAAAATGATATTACAAATTCTGACCCGCTCTAGTAGAAGAACTCACATTTCCCCGATGCTTAAATATCTCTACAAATATTACCAACATACTTAGTGACTTACAAATATATTCAATATTTAATTCATTTTCTACGGCTTCCTGTCCAGGGTGTCCCCTTATAACGCCCTCATAAGGGAGTGAACTGTAAAGAACATGAATGAATGAATATAAACAAATGTAATGTGTTATTAAATGGCTTGCGATGGAAATAATAAAACAATTTTGATAAAATGCTGCATCTATGATTTGTGTTGTGTTGTGTAACCCTCGCTCACGTCATGCACGTGTGTGTGTCACCAAGTTGTGTTGACTGCAGTTCAACTATTAGGCGAGAAATGTCACACTCCTGCGTCCTCATTCACCACGGAATGTTATCTCACCGCCGCGGCGAACAATGCTCGCGTCATCAACAATAACCCGTGTTCTAGGCGTCAGTCATCGGCTCGGCTTAATGGGTTTTGAGGATCGTAGACGAGTCTCGCACACACACACACACACACACAGGGCGAGGCTCGCGATCTTCTCTGATCCATCATTGCTATGCGAGTGACGTCGGTTTCGACAAAAGACTTCCTGGTTGCTCACCGTTGGCTCGACCCATGTGACGCCCCCTGTGGTTGACGCGTGTCATGTCAGGTCACAGATAATTGCTGAGACGATAATAAGGTGTTTACGCATGAATGGCTGCGGTGAATCACCTCCGCTCGCACATACGCCTCGACTTCCAGTAAAGATGCCACGATCACGCCTCTCTCTCTCCCCGTGAAAGGAATCCATGCCAAGAGTTCTGCCCAACGAGGAGTGAACGCCTCAGATGGAGGGATGTGGTGGAGGGAGGGAGGGAGGGAGGGTGTGAAGGAGAAAGGGAGTGGTCGACACAAACTGGTGAGATCGAGGCTGTGGAATCAGGATTTTGCTCTTTGGTCTCCACGTGGCTTGGGTAATCCTTGGCTTCAAATTATATTTTTGCACCCATCCCATTTAGCTTCTCATTTAGCCTCACTTTTGGCGTCACATTTAGCTTCACATTTAGCGTCCCATTTAGCGTCTCATTTAGCGTCTCATTTAGCGTCACTTTTGGCGTCACATTTAGCTTCACATTGAGCTTCACATTTAGCGTCACTTTTAGCGTCACATTTAGCGTCACATTTAGCGTCACATTTAGCTTCACATTTAGCTTCGCATTTAGCGTCACTTTTAGCTTCACATTGAGCGTCACATTTGGCTTCACATTTAGCTTCACATTTAGCGTCACATTTAGGGCCACATTTGGCTTCATATTTAGCTTCACATTTAGCTTCACATTTAGCGCCACATTTGGCTTCACATTTAGCTTCACATTTAGCTTCACATTTAGCTTCACATTTAGCGTCACATTTAGCGTCACTTTTGGCGTCACATTTAGCGTCACATTTAGTGTCACATTTAGCTTCACATTTAGCTTCACATTTAGCGTCACATTTAGCGTCACTTTTGGCGTCACATTTAGCGTCACATTTAGCTTCACATTTAGCTTCACATTTAGCGTCACTTTTAGCGTCACATTTAGCTTCACATTTAGCTTCGCATTTAGCTTCACATTTAGCTTCACATTGAGCGTCACTTTTAGCGTCACTTTTGGCGTCACATTTAGCGCCACATTTGGCTTCACATTTAGCGTCACATTTAGCGTCACATTTAGCGTCACTTTTGGCGTCACATTTAGCGTCACATTTAGCGTCACATTTAGCGTCACTTTTGGCGTCACATTTAGCGTCACATTTAGCGTCACATTTAGCTTCACATTTAGCGTCACATTTAGCGTCACATTTAGCGTCACTTTTGGCGTCACATTTAGCGTCACATTTAGCGTCACATTTAGCCTCACATTTAGCTTCACATTTAGCGTCACTTTTAGCGTCACATTTAGCGTCACATTTAGCTTCACATTTAGCTTCACATTTAGCTTCACATTTAGCGTCACTTTTAGCGTCACATTTAGCGTCACATTTAGCTTCACATTTAGCTTCGCATTTAGCGTCACTTTTAGCTTCACATTTAGCGTCACTTTTAGCGTCACTTTTGGCGTCACATTTAGCGCCACATTTGGCTTCACATTTAGCGTCACATTTAGCGTCACATTTAGCGTCACATTTAGCGTCACTTTTAGCTTCACATTTAGCTTCGCATTTAGCTTCACATTTAGCGTCACATTTAGCGTCACTTTTGGCGTCACATTTAGCGCCACATTTGGCTTCACATTTAGCGTCACATTTAGCGTCACTTTTAGCGTCACATTTAGCGTCACATTTAGCGTCACTTTTGGCGTCACATTTAGCGTCACATTTAGCGTCTCATTTAGCGTCACTTTTGGCGTCACATTTAGCTTCACATTTAGCGTCCCATTTAGCGTCTCATTTAGCGTCACTTTTGGCGTCACATTTAGCTTCACATTTAGCGTCACTTTTAGCGTCACATTTAGCGTCACATTTAGCTTCACATTTAGCTTCGCATTTAGCGTCACTTTTAGCTTCACATTGAGCGTCACTTTTAGCGTCACTTTTGGCGTCACATTTAGCGCCACATTTGGCTTCACATTTAGCGTCACATTTAGCGTCACATTTAGCGTCACTTTTGGCGTCACATTTAGCGTCACATTTAGCGTCACATTTAGCGTCACATTTAGCGTCACTTTTGGCGTCACATTTAGCGTCACATTTAGCGTCACATTTAGCTTCACATTTAGCGTCACATTTAGCGTCACATTTAGCGTCACTTTTGGCGTCACATTTAGCGTCACATTTAGCGTCACATTTAGCCTCACATTTAGCTTCACATTTAGCGTCACTTTTAGCGTCACATTTAGCGTCACATTTAGCTTCACATTTAGCTTCACATTTAGCTTCACATTTAGCGTCACTTTTAGCGTCACATTTAGCGTCACATTTAGCTTCACATTTAGCTTCGCATTTAGCGTCACTTTTAGCTTCACATTTAGCGTCACTTTTAGCGTCACTTTTGGCGTCACATTTAGCGCCACATTTGGCTTCACATTTAGCGTCACATTTAGCGTCACATTTAGCGTCACTTTTAGCTTCACATTTAGCTTCGCATTTAGCTTCACATTTAGCGTCACATTTAGCGTCACTTTTGGCGTCACATTTAGCGCCACATTTGGCTTCACATTTAGCGTCACATTTAGCGTCACTTTTAGCGTCACATTTAGCGTCACATTTAGCGTCACTTTTGGCGTCACATTTAGCGTCACATTTAGCGTCTCATTTAGCGTCACTTTTGGCGTCACATTTAGCTTCACATTTAGCGTCCCATTTAGCGTCTCATTTAGCGTCACTTTTGGCGTCACATTTAGCTTCACATTTAGCGTCACTTTTAGCGTCACATTTAGCGTCACATTTAGCTTCACATTTAGCTTCGCATTTAGCGTCACTTTTAGCTTCACATTGAGCGTCACTTTTAGCGTCACTTTTGGCGTCACATTTAGCGCCACATTTGGCTTCACATTTAGCGTCACATTTAGCGTCACATTTAGCGTCACTTTTGGCGTCACATTTAGCGTCACATTTAGCGTCACATTTAGCGTCACTTTTGGCGTCACATTTAGCGTCACATTTAGCGTCACATTTAGCTTCACATTTAGCGTCACATTTAGCGTCACATTTAGCGTCACTTTTGGCGTCACATTTAGCGTCACATTTAGCGTCACATTTAGCCTCACATTTAGCTTCACATTTAGCGTCACTTTTAGCGTCACATTTAGCGTCACATTTAGCTTCACATTTAGCTTCACATTTAGCTTCACATTTAGCGTCACTTTTAGCGTCATATTTAGCGTCACATTTAGCTTCACATTTAGCTTCGCATTTAGCGTCACTTTTAGCTTCACATTTAGCGTCACTTTTAGCGTCACTTTTGGCGTCACATTTAGCGCCACATTTGGCTTCACATTTAGCGTCACATTTAGCGTCACATTTAGCGTCACTTTTAGCTTCACATTTAGCTTCGCATTTAGCTTCACATTTAGCGTCACATTTAGCGTCACTTTTGGCGTCACATTTAGCGCCACATTTGGCTTCACATTTAGCGTCACATTTAGCGTCACTTTTAGCGTCACATTTAGCGTCACATTTAGCGTCACTTTTGGCGTCACATTTAGCGTCACATTTAGCGTCACATTTAGCTTCACATTTAGCGTCACATTTAGCGTCACTTTTAGCGTCACATTTAGCGTCACATTTAGCTTCACATTTAGCTTCACATTTAGCTTCACATTTAGCGTCACTTTTAGCGTCACATTTAGCGTCACATTTAGCTTCACATTTAGCTTCGCATTTAGCGTCACTTTTAGCTTCACATTTAGCGTCACTTTTAGCGTCACTTTTGGCGTCACATTTAGCGCCACATTTGGCTTCACATTTAGCGTCACATTTAGCGTCACATTTAGCGTCACTTTTGGCGTCACATTTAGCGTCACATTTAGCGTCACATTTAGCTTCACATTTAGCGTCACATTTAGCGTCACATTTAGCGTCACTTTTAGCGTCACATTTAGCGTCACATTTAGCGTCACATTTAGCTTCACATTTAGCTTCACATTTAGCGTCACTTTTAGCGTCACATTTAGCTTCACATTTAGCGTCACTTTTAGCGTCACATTTAGCTTCACATTTAGCTTCGCATTTAGCTTCACATTTAGCTTCGCATTTAGCTTCACATTTAGCTTCACATTTAGCGTCACATTTAGTGTCACATTTAGATTCATATATATATATATATATATATATATATATATGTGTGTGTGACGTAAATTCTGTTTACAACGTCAACGTCACTAAGATGGAGTCGTTTAGTGTAGAAAGTGTCCATCGATCCATACTCAGTTTTGTGTGTGTTTTAGTGACAATTTAGTGTGTATGGAGCACTACATTTACATACTAAGAATTGAGACGCACTTATGCACTAAAAATATACTAAGTACGCAAGTATGTGATTTGAGACACAGCTCAAGTCTCCCACCTGTGGGACACGAACGCCCCACAACGTAAAGCAGCCATCGCTCTGCGACCTCTAAGAAAGGGTCCGTCAAGTCTGCGTAGAACAAGTTTCCGTCGCTTCCACCAGAGATTGTAAGATAAAAACGCCTCTGACACATGAGCAAAACTAACACAGTTGAATCAAGTACCACCAGATGAACACATGGACTAAACCTGCTGTGTTTGTCGTCCCTGCGTCGCCGCGACGACAGCAAACATAGCGACACGCCGTCAAACAGAGGTTGTTTGTCCACGACAAACGTCCGACGATGTTCGTTTACCTTCCTTTTATTTCCTGGTGTTATAACGACAAACTCTTTTTAAAGCATCATTTGGAGAAAATGAAATCAGCGGCAGAATGCTAACGAGCTAATTGCTATATTAGCTATATTTGCAAAATAGTGTATTTCCAATTAAGCAACAAATAATGTTTTTTGTCAACAAACTAGCATTAAAGAATATAATAATTAAAGAAAACCGTTTGTTGAAAAGTGATGAAGAGTGAAAGAAAGAAAGAGGTCGTGAGCTCGTCCGTCATCGTGAGGAAGTAAGAACCTCTTCCTCTTTCCTTCTGCTCTCCTGCTCCATCCTCCGGTCGAGGACGTTCTTCATGACGCCGGCGAGTCAACAAAGCGTCTGTCGGGTTCATTGATTTTCACATGAAAAGTAAACAAGTCTGTTCGCCTTCCCAGCTCCGCGGCTGCAGAGTTAAAGTTTAGCTTCTCGACATCGTGTTCTCCAGACAATCCTGAAGGACGACTGAATAAACCCATGCAAACGACACGTTAATCAATATGCATCGCTGCTAAACAAGCTAGCATGCTAGCAGGTGAACCGTGTGCCTTAGAATACAGTCGTTTCAATCGATTGTCTTTTGGTTTTGGAGTTGCACTTTGTCATCCTTTGCACTTTCTTCTTTTTATTTGCACTTTGTCATCCTTTGCACTTTCTTCTTTTTATTTGCACTTTGTCATCCTTTGCACTTTCTTCTTTTTATTTGCACTTTGTCATCCCTTGAACTTTCTTCTTTTTATTTGCACTTTGTCATCCCTTGAACTTTCTTCTTTTTATTTGCACTTTGTCATCCCTTGAACTTTCTTCTTTTTATTTGCACTTTGTCATCCTTTGCACTTTCTTCTTTTTATTTGCACTTTGTCATCCTTTGCACTTTCTACTTTTTATTTGCACTTTGTCATCCTTTGCACTTTCTACTTTTTATTTGCACTTTGTCATCCTTTGCACTTTTTTCTTTTTATTTGCTCTTTGTTCTCGTTCTCGTTTTTTATTAAAGTTTTATCTGCTGTGAACTGGAAACCCAATTTCCCGGTGGAGCTCTCTAGATGATTGCCATCCATCCATCATTCATCCATTCATCCATTCATCAATTAATCTATACATCCATTCATCCATTTATCCATCCATCCATTCATTCATTCATCAATTAATCTATACATCCATCCATCCATTTATTCATCCATCATTAATCTATACATCCATTCATCCATTCATCCATCCATCCATCCATTCATTCATCAATTAATCTATACATCCTTCCATCCATTTATCCATCCATCCATTCATTCATTCATCAATTAATCTATACATCCTTCCATCCATTTATCCATCCATCCATTCATTCATTCATCAATTAATCTATACATCCATCCATCCATTTATTCATCCATCAATTAATCTATACATTCTTCCATCCATTTATCCATCCATCCATTCATTCATTCATCAATTAATCTATACATCCATCCATCCATTTATTCATCCATCATTAATCTATACATCCATTCATCCATTCATCCATCCATCCATCCATTCATTCATTCATCAATTAATCTATCCATCCTTCCATCCATTTATTCATCCATCCATCCATTTATCCATTCATTCATCCATTAATCTATCCATCCATCCATCCATCCATCTATTAATCTACTGTATACATCCATCCATCCTACCTACCTTTCTTTGTAGCTTCATCGCTTAGAGGGGTTTGCGGGGAGACTGGAGTCTATCCCAGTTTCTTCGGGCTAGAGGCAGGGGACACCCTGGACAGGATGCCAGTCTGTCTCAGGACACACAAAGACACACAACCATTCACACACACACACTCATATCTACGGACAATGTCCCTCAAGTTCTCAACCAACCTCTGTATGTTTCTGGACTGTGGGAGGAAACCGGAGTGTCCGGAGTAAACCCACGCAACACTAGGAGAACATACTAACTCCACACATGAAGGTCACATGTTTATGTTAATTATCCAGCAGAATCTGTCCAAGATAAAAGAAAACATTCATCCATTACTGCAACATGTTCACTCGACTCGAACAAACTGAGGGAGATCTGGACAATCCGACCTCTGACCTTTCAAAATGAAACACTCTGCTTGGACGTCGCCTCAAAGAGACGAGGTCTGTGGTTGAAGGCGTGTCAGGAAGAACAACAAAAGCCAGAAGGAGCAAAGATGCTGATCATGACAAAGGCAGTTGTGCGTTCACGTCTGGTGTCACCACCGCCTGCGTCCACTCGTGAAACCTCTTCACCATCGAGTTCTACCGTCGTAGCATCCGAGCTAATCCTCAACGTCAAGCCCGAGCAAACTACTGATGGAAGGTCTGACCATGAATAGATCTGAAAGGAAGAACCAGAATTTTAAAATGATCCTGAAAGAAACCAGTGAAGAGTTTGAAGGAGAAATGTGAGTTCTTCTACTAGAGCAGCCAGTGAAGAGTTTGAAGGAGAAATGTGAGTTCTTCTACTAGAGCAGCCAGTGAAGAGTTTGAAGGAGAAATGTGAGTTCTTCTACTAGAGCCGCCAGTGAAGAGTTTGAAGGAGAAATGTGAGTTCTTCTACTAGAGCAGCCAGTGAAGAGTTTGAAGGAGAAATGTGAGTTCTTCTACTAGAGCAGCCAGTGAAGAGCTTGAAGGAGAAATGTGAGTTCTTCTACTAGAGCAGCCAGTGAAGAGTTTGAAGGAGAAATGTGAGTTCTTCTACTAGAGCCGCCAGTGAAGAGTTTGAAGGAGAAATGTGAGTTCTTCTACTAGAGCAGCCAGTGAAGAGTTTGAAGGAGAAATGTGAGTTCTTCTACTAGAGCAGCCAGTGAAGAGTTTGAAGGAGAAATGTGAGTTCTTCTACTAGAGCAGCCAGTGAAGAGTTTGAAGGAGAAATGTGAGTTCTTCTACTAGAGCCGCCAGTGAAGAGTTTGAAGGAGAAATGTGAGTTCTTCTACTAGAGCAGCCAGTGAAGAGTTTGAAGGAGAAATGTGAGTTCTTCTACTAGAGCCGCCAGTGAAGAGTTTGAAGGAGAAATGTGAGTTCTTCTACTAGAGCAGCCAGTGAAGAGTTTGAAGGAGAAATGTGAGTTCTTCTACTAGAGCGGCTCAGAATTCTGGCTGTAGAGTTTAGTATGAACTGCAGGCGAGACAAGATCCTTCTGGTTTAGACATAAAATAAAATAGACACAATAGTGTCAACGACACAAACACAGTGATTTGTTGATGACGTTCCAGATCCAACGAAGACCCTGGTGCTCCGTCTTATCCTCTGACGGTTCAGAGGCAGACCTACAGCTGATGCAACCCAAATGTCATCCTCCTTTTGTGCCGTGAGAGGGAGAGAGAGAGAAACCTTTTTCTTTTGGGTGTAGAATCTGAAACAGCTTCTAACCTTTCGTCAAACAATGCTTCCCGTTCTCACCGTGGAATTCCTGATTCCAGGAGAGGCGTCGAGAGGAAGCGTCTCTTCATGGCGTCCTCGGAGTCGGTGGAGCGAGAAGGACCAGAGCAGCCGAGAGACGCTTGTTGACGTGACGCTCGTGCTTGAAGCTCAATAGAAAAGAAGCGAAGAAGAGGTTGTTTTATCAGGAGATGCTCGTGCTGGAGCCATTAGACTCGTCCATGATGTTCGGTGCCTTCAAGGGACGATACTAGAAACAAAAGTAACATTATTTTGCTTTTGCTTTAGATCTAGAAGGGAACAAACAGGTAGAGTCAGGTAGAGTAGGCCGAAGACAAGATGATGGAAAAAGGGCCAAAACTGGTCACGTTTAGCTTCACCTTTAGCTTCACCTTTAGCTTCACGTTTAGCTTCACATTTGGCTTCACTTTTAGCTTCACTATAGCTTCACATTTAGCTTCACATTTAGCATCACATTTAGCATCACATTTAGCTTCACATTTAGCTTCACATTAAGCACTATATTTAGCTTCACATTGAGCGTCACATTGAGCGTCACATTTAGCTTCACATTTAGCATCACATTTAGCGTCACATTAAGCACTATATTTAGCTTCACATTTAGCATCACATTTAGCGTCACATTTAGCTTCACATTAAGCACTATATTTAGCTTCACATTGAGCGTCACATTTAGCTTCACATTAAGCACTATATTTAGCTTCACATTTAGCATCACATTTAGCTTCACATTGAGCTTCACATTGAGCTTCACATTTAGCTTCAAATTAAGCATCACATTTAATACATTTAGCTTCACATTTAGCACCATATTTAGCACATTTAGCTTCACATTGAGCTTCACATTTAGCTTCACATTGAGCTTCACATTTAGCGTTACATTTAGCACATTTAGCACATTTAGCATCACATTTAGTGTCACATTTAGCTTCACATTTAGCATCACATTTAGCACATTTAGCTTCACATTTAGCACATTTAGCATCACATTTAGCTTCACATTTAGCGTCACATTTAGCTTCACATTTAGCTTCACATTTAGCTACACATTAAGTGTCACGTTTGGCTTCATATTTAGCACATTTAGCTTCACATTTAACATCGTGGCTCAGACAATAGAGTGGTTGACTCGTGGTCTGAGAAGTTGCCGGTTCAATCTCAGTCCCGGATGACAATGTGGCGTTGGTTCAGCTGGTGCGCTGCGTCGCAGCCTACTGCCATCAGTGTGTGACTGTGTGTATGAATGGGTGAATGTGTTACTTATTGTAAAGAGCTTTGGCTGCTGAATAAACAGAGAAAGGTGCTAAATAATCAAGAACCATTTAGCATTTAGCTTTAGCAGCACGATATCATTCAGTTAAAATGTTCGTACTAATACAACATTGTATATTTGTGTCTAAATGATCTATCGTTATATTTCCTTCTTTGACAGACTGAGCACCGACTGTCTCCAGTGGAAAACCTCGACCAGTCTCGCGTCATCGTGTTTCAACACAGGCTCGAATCCCGAGAGCCGTTAAACACGCTTTTGATGACTCGTCTGGTATTAACTACCTTTTGTTTCATTCACTTTCAGTCGTTCCCCTCGCCTGCCAGCCCTCCTCGTCTAGTTCTACACCAGTGGGTGGGACTTCAATGGGATCCCAGCAAGACAGGGGGGTTGCCTCCGAGCAGACGTGCTGCTGAAAAATAGAAACAGCTTTTTCTTATCAGGTTATCTTCGCCCGTCTAACACACACTTGATAGTTCTGTCTTCAGTGAAGCTTTTTTCTTGATAGTTCACCTGAAATTCAAACGTTACTCATGTTCTACTGTCCTGTCGACTAATGTTGATTATCTTCAGAGTAATATGTTCTTTTTATAGACATCATTTTTGTTCATTTTAATGTAGCGACTGATTACTTCTGGTTTAAAGCGCCATTAGTCTTTCAGCGTCTGCCACAAACGAACTTGAATACAGACTTGTTTAATTTTGTCGAAGGTTCAATAATAGAGGGCGTTATAGTATGTTGTTTGGAGGTATTTGGATGTTTTTAAGTCTTTTTGGACGAAGATGAAGACGATTGAGCACCAGTCGCTACATTAAAATGAACAAACACGACTCTAAAAAGAACAGATTACTCTGAAAATATGTAGAAGTAGTGAGAGTGGGAGTAGAAAAAGTAGTATATTTAGTAGTAAAAGTAGAATTAGTAGTAAAAGTACAAAAATAGTAGTAGAAATATAAAATGTAGTAGTAGAAGTAGAAGTCAAATAATTAGTAGAAAAGTAGTATTTGTGGAAGTAGAATTAGTAGTAGAAGTAGAATTATTAAAAGCAGTAGTATAATTAGTAGTACAAGAAGTAGTAGTAGAAATAGAATTAGTAGTAGAAGTACGATTAGTAAAATCAGTAGTAGTATTCGTAGTTGAAGTTCAAGTAACAGTAGTAGTATAATTTTAGTACAAGACGTAGTTGTAGAAGTAGAATTAGTTGTAGAAGTAGAAGTTCAAGTAAAAGCAGTATTAGAATTAGTAGTACAAGACGTAGTAGTAGAAGTAGAATTAGTAGTAGAAGTAGAATTAGTAAAAGCAGTAGTATAATTAGTAGAAGTAGAAGTACAAGTAGTAGTATAATTAGTATTAGTAAGTAGACAAAAGTGTTTCTGAATGAAGTTTCCTGGTGAGAGTAGATGAATTATTGCGTGAACACTGAAGGAATAGTTGCTGATTGTGTTTATAGATATAATGTTGAGCTTGAAGTAAAATATATATTTACTTTCAGCTCCTTATGAAGTAAAACGCTGTTAAAGTACCAACATTTGGTTGTTTCTGGTGATAGTTTAGCTCGACCAGCTGCCTTTATGGTCGTTTATAATCTCTTGTTAAAGATGTTTTTACACTTCGTTAAAAGAGTCAAACATGACATGATTAAAAAAAACTTTTTCTGAGACAAGCTCGACGAAAGAGCGCCCTCTGCCGGTGAACTGGTCGAACAGCAACACTGACAACAAGAATGTCGCCTCAGGTGCTGCTCAGACACGTGCACGTCTGTCAACAAACATGATTGATTGACAGTCGAGGAGATATTTGTGTCGATACTTTTGTCGTCGTCGATCAAGACTCACTTTACAAGAGTCTCTTATACCTTACCTTACCTTACCTTACCTTACCTTATCTTACCTTACCTTACCTTACCTTACCTTATCTTACCTTACCTTACCTTACCTTATCTTACCTTACCTTACCTTACCTTACCTTACCTTACCTTATCTTACCTTACCTTACCTTACCTTATCTTACCTTATCTTATCTTATCTTATCTTATCTTACCTTACCTTACCTTACTTTACCTCTACTGTTGTGAAAGTAAAGGTCTGCGAAGAGAGGGACGCACACAGGAAGTGGTGGGCGACCAGCAAACTATTTCCTCTTCCTGTCCTTCTGTCCTCCAGCTATTAGTGCACGTGCACGTGCACGCCCACACGACCACGGCACACTTTCCTGGAATCTCAACACGCGTGTAGATCATCGTGAAGGAGTTAAAATAACGATACATTCATAAGTTAGCATCACCGCCTTATTATAGAGATGTGTCACTCAACTGTCACTCAACCGTCAGTCGGAAGATACCACCATCGTGATGACAAGGTGAGCTCGACCTTCTGCCGTGCACGACTGTACGCGTGCACGACTGTACGCGTGCACGACTGTACGCGTGCACGACTGTACGCGTGCACGACTGTACGCGTGCACGACTGTACGGCTTCTTAACCAACACAGTGAAGAAAAGTTTTGTTCACTTGATCGTTTGAGTAAAAGAGTGTTTTCACAAGAAGAGTGAGAGAAGCTTGAAAACATCTACAGTGTCAGACAGTGATGACTGAGGACGAGAGGATACAGTGATGACTGAGGACGAGAGGATACAGTGATGACTGAGGACGAGAGGATACAGTGATGACTGAGGACGAGAGGATACAGTGATGACTGAGGACGAGAGGATACAGTGATCACTGAGGACGAGAGGATACAATGATGACTGAGGACGAGAGGATACAGTGATGACTGAGGACGAGAGGATACAGTGATCACTGAGGACGAGAGGATACAGTGATGACTGAGGACGAGAGGATACAGTGATGACTGAGGACAAGAGGATACAGTGATGACTGAGGGCGAGAGGATACAGTGATGACCTAGGACGAGAGGATACAGTGATGACTGAGGACGAGAGGATACAGTGATGACTGAGGATGAGAGGATACAGTGATGACTGAGGATAAGAGGATACAGTGATGACTGAGGATGAGAGGATACAGTGATGACTGAGGACGAGAGGATACAGTGATGACTGAGGACGAGAGGATACAGTGATGACTGACGATGAGAGGATACAGTGATGACTGAGGACGAGAGGATACAGTGATGACTGAGGACGAGAGGATACAATGATGACTGAGGACGAGAGGATACAGTGATGACTGAGGATGAGAGGATACAGTGATGACTGAGGACGAGAGGATACAGTGATGACTGAGGATGAGAGGATACAGTGATGACTGAGGACGAGAGGATACAGTGATGACTGAGGACGAGAGGATACAGTGATGACTGAGGATGAGAGGATACAGTGATGACTGAGGACGAGAGGATACAGTGATGACTGAGGATGAGAGGATACAGTGATGACTGAGGACGAGAGGATACAGTGATGACTGAGGACGAGAGGATACAGTGATGACTGAGGACGAGAGGATACAGTGATGACTGAGGACGAGAGGATACAGTGATGACTGAGGACGAGAGGATACAGTGATGACTGAGGATGAGAGGATACAGTGATGACTGAGGATAAGAGGATACAGTGATGACTGAGGATGAGAGGATACAGTGATGAATGAGGACGAGAGGATACAGTGATGACTGAGGACGAGAGGATACAGTGATGACTGAGGACGAGAGGATACAGTGATGACTGAGGACGAGAGGATACAGTGATGACTGAGGACGAGAGGATACAGTGATGACTGAGGACGAGAGGATACAGTGATGACTGAGGACGAGAGGATACAGTGATGACTGAGGACGAGAGGATACAGTGATGACTGAGAATGAGAGGATACAGTGATGACTGAGGATGAGAGGATACAGTGATGACTGAGGACGAGAGGATACAGTGATGACTGAGAATGAGAGGATACAGTGATGACTGAGGATGAGAGGATACAGTGATGACTGAGGACGAGAGGCTGAAGAAGAAAAGAAGGATCGACTCCATCATCCGTCACCGAGGAGCCGTTGTCATGGCAGCGTCTTGTCACGTCGTCTCGGCTCACCTTGAATCCACGGAGACCCGAGGGACGTTTGACCTCCTCTGGTATACGTGGGTGTTGTTGTGAGTGCGCGACAGCTGCACACACACACACACACACACACACACACACACACACACACACACACACACACACATACAACACAACTTGTGTTTCCGTGACAACGACGACAAACCAAAACAGCCTCTTCTGAGGCTAAAGTTGTCGCCGTGGGGACGAGTGTGTAACAGCTGCTCGACAAAAACACGAGTGACATCGTCAGCTCGTCTTATCTTAACTTATCTTCTGTCTCAGAGTCAAAATGGTTCTATAGAAGCGACGTATAGATTTGTGCGTGTGAGGGTTGCCATGACGACGCACCTCTCTTCGCCTCTTCATCGGTGGAGATGAATGGATGAAATAAAGTAACGATGTCATCAATACTTGTTACTACTTCAACTGAACATGTGTTTTAATAAAACATCTTATTTTTCTCGTAGTGCTTTAATATGATGTTTTTAAATAAAATGTGTATAAAATTAAATATTATAAAACATTTTTGAACATGTATTTTCCTAAAGATCTTTGTTTTAACGTTTGTTTTCGCCTTTTATTCGTCCTTTCTATAGTTTTTGTTTATAATTTTCGTAGTACTTTTATATAATATTTTCTTAATGGAATGTATATCAAATAATAAAAACTGAAATTAAGTTAAATGATGGTATAATCAGAGACTTTTATTTACAAGTGTTGTGAAAAAACAACATTATTGTGATGAAAAACTAACTTGTTTTTTCATTTGATGCATTTTAAATAAAATTGTTAAAGAAATTGAAAAAAAATCTTTTGTATCTTAAAATAAAATGAATCTTATAATAATAAAATAAATAATGTTTTAGTTCAAACAAATTTATATAAGTTTTATATAAGTATTTAAAAATGTTTGCATGATATTAAATTATTTATTTGTACTTTCTTGATTTTGGCGTGACGGCCCCTAATAACAGCCACAGTATAGAAGTAAGTAATATTTGTAGAGCACTTTTCTAGATGCAGGGTCACAATAAATATATTATATATATAAATCTCTAATATATTAAAAAATATATATATTATACAATAAAAAATATATAATAAGTTTATATATATATATATACATTTGCATTAAGATATATTGTATCTTTATATATATATATATATATATATATATATTACTCTAATATAATTAAATATATTATAATCTCTTCTACTCTAATCTAATCTAATCTAATCTTAAAAACTATGTTGACTCAAGAACATTCAACTCATATAAAAGTAACTCAACATGAGTTTGTGCTGAAAGTGCAGAACTCTGCCTACACTGCCCCCTGCTGTCCACTCATTAGAATTACACTTTTTTGAATGAACGATGTAACTAAAATAATTTGCTGTTTTTTTTTGTGTTCTTCAAATAAGTAAATTAATCATTATTATTTGTAAAGATGTTTCTCATACCAGGGTCACGAAGTACTTTATAAATAACTATTACTTACTTGCTTAAACTACACAACAACACACAGATAAAACACAAACTTCAAACGAAACAAACACAACAAAGACATGTCTCTAGTACAACACAACACAACACAACACAACACAACACAACACTGTACTCACACCTCATCGTAATGCTGGTAAACAAACCCCTGGACAGGTTTCTCTGAAACAACATCTCAATTAGTGTTTTGCATTTATTTTGAGTACAATAAAAACTTGTGATGTTAATGTATATAAAGTTATAATAGAGGGTTTTGTGTGAATGTTTGTTTGTGTCTTTATTGTTGTTGTTGTTGTTGTTGTTTGCAACAATTCTCTGTGGACTCAACAGGAGCCACATGACCATACTGGGTCTTCACGGGTCCTGGGACTCTGGGGGGACTCATCAGATCCTGCTGACGGTTGAATTCAAACATATCCATCACGACCTTTGACATTCTGTCAGTTTCAGCTCAAATCTGACGCAAAACTGGCTAAATCTGTGACTGTCTTTCAGGAAAAATAGTCTCTGAATAAAATAGTCTTTTCACAAATCTTCCCACTGCGGGAGGGAATTAAGAATAATCTTGTCTTTTCTTTTTCGCCAGTAAAAACTCAAGAGTGAATTAAAGAAACTTCAAGACTATCTCAAGGAAACTTCAGTGTAAAGAATGTGTTCACTTTTCTCCCGGACAATCGCAACGAGAACAGAGTCAGAATCCAGATTCACCCCCAGCGAGGAGTGGAACCACTGATGTTCCTCTCTCCTCGCTGGCTTTTTTATTCCATAGCTCAGATGATGACACACTTGAATACAAACAGTTTGTTCATTTGCTGCTGGACCAGGAAAAAAAAGGTTTTCTGTACAGGTGCAGGTTTTTTTTCCAACCATTCACACATTTTCACCAATCAGTGAGTCTTAGGAGTGAAATCAGTTGCTTGTCAGTCTGGTGTTGCTTGTTTCAGATGAAACCTCATTGGTTGAACTGCTCGGTCGGTTGGAACAAAAACCTGCAGCCACTGCGGCTCTTTGAGGACCAGGTTCCCCACCCCTGTGCTGTGTCTCAAATCGCATACTAGCGTACTCAAAGTTAGTATTTTTAGTACGTTAGTGTGTCTCAATTCTTAGTATGCCAATTTAGTGCGCCATGCACACTAAATTGGCATACTAACACGCCCACAAAACTAGCATGGTTCGATGGACACTTGTGCTGTGTCTCAAATCGCATACTAATCTTAGTATGCTAGAAGTTAGTATGCATCAGTTTAGTATGCATACTAACTAGTACGCAAATTCTCCGCAGATAGTATGTCTCAAATCAAACTCTGCTGCTACACACTAACAGGAAATCACATGACAGCTTCTTCTTCTACTTCTATTTAACGATGTTTCAAGCAGCTGTTTGAACGCTATCGCCACCTGCTGGCAGCACGTATTGCAACTTTAGAAAAAGAAATAAAGAAAAAATATGAGAATCTAAATAATCGCGAGATATTTAAGCTGGTATCAGCAGCGAAGACGTGTTTATCCTCCTACTACTGCTGAAAATACACATTTAAGTATATGCATATATATGCATTTATATATGACGTAACTTCCGTTTAAAACGTCACTAAAATGGCGGCTGTTTAGTGTGTTTAGTGTCCATCGAACCATGCTAGTTTTGTGGGCGTGTTAGTATGCCAATTTAGTGTGCATGGCGCACTAAATTGCCATACTAAGAATTGAGACACACTAACGTACTAAAAATACTAACTTTTAGTACGCTAGTATGCGATTTGAGACACAGCATAACCACACTAAACAGCCGCCATTTTAGTGACGTTTTAAACGGAAGTTACGTCATATATAAATGCATATATATGCATATACTTAAATGTGTATTTTCAGCAGCAGTAGGAGGATAAACACGTCTTCGCTGCTGATACCAGCTTAAATATCTCGCGATTATTTAGATTCTCATATTTTTTCTTTATTTCTTTTTCCAAAGTTGCAACACGTGCTGCCAGCAGGTGGCGATAGTGTTCAAACAGCAGGTTGAAACATCGTTAAATAGAAGTAGAAGAAGAAGCTGTCGTGTGATTTCCGGTTAGTGTGTAGCTTCAGGGTTTGATTTGAGACATACTATCTGCGGAGAATTTGCGTACTAGTTAGTATGCATACTAAACTGATGCATACTAACTTCTAGCATACTAAGATTAGTATGCGATTTGAGACACAGCACAGCAGCCACTGCGGCTCTTTGAGGACCAGGTTCCCCGCCCCTGTGCTGTGTCTCAAATCACATACTTCTCTTAGTATACTAGAAGTTAGTATGCATCAGGATAGTGTACATACTAACTAGTAGGAGGAACTCAAGGAACCTCGACAACCGTGAAGCAACTGGAACGACGGATCGAGGTGTCACTCGAGAACCATAGATGTGTCTCAAATCGCGTACTCAAAGTTAGTATTTTTAGTGCATAAGTGCCTCTCAATTCTTAGTATGTAAATGTAGTGCTCCATACACACTAGATTGACACTAAAACACACACAAAACTAAATATGGATCAATGGACACTTTCTACACTAAACGACTCCATCTTAGTGACGTTGACGTTGTTAACAGAAGTTACGTCTATATATATATATATATATTAATATACTTACAGGTGTATTTTCAGCAGCAGTACGAGGATAAACATGTCTTCGCTGCTGATACTGTCGTAAATATCTCGTCAATATTTCTCATATTTCTTGAAACCAAACGTGCTGCCAGCAGGTGGCGATAGTGTTCCTACAGCTGCTTGAAATCATCCTTAAATAGTAGTAGAAGAAGAAGCTGTCGCGTCATTTCCTGTTAGTGTGTAGCAGCAGAGTTTGATTTGAAACATACTATCTATGGAGGATTATGCTGTGTCTCAAATCGCATACTACTCTTAGTATACTAGAAGTTAGTATGCATCAGGATAGTGTACGTACTAACTAGTATGCAAATCCTCCACAGATAGTATGTCTCAAATCAAACCCTGAAGCTACACACTAACCGGAAATCACATGACAGCTTCTTCTTCTACTTCTATTTAACGATGTTTCAACCAGCTGTTTGAACACTATCGCCACCTGCTGGCAGCACGTGTTGCAAGTTTGGAAAAAGAAATAAAGCAAAAATATGAGAATCTAAATATTCGCGAGATATTTAAGCTGGTATCAGCAGCGAAGACGTGTTTATCCTCCTACTGCTGCTGCAAATACACCTGTAAGTATATGAATATATATATATATATATATATGACGTAACTTCCGTTTAAAACGTCACTAAAATGGCGGCTGTTTAGTGTGTTTAGTGTCCATCGAACCATGCTCAGTTTTGTGGGCGTGTTAGTACGCCAATTTAGTGTGCATGGCGCACTAAATTTCGCATACTAAGAATTGAGATGCACTAACGCACTAAAAATACTAACTTTTAGTACGCTAGTATGCGATTTGAGACACAGCATGAGTATGGTTCGATGGAAACTAAACACACTAAACGGCTCCATCTTAGTGACGTTTTAAACGGAAGTTACGTCATATATATATATATATATATATATATATATATATATATTCATATACTTACAGGTGCATTTTCAGCAGCAGTAGAAGGATGACAGTCTTCGCTGCTGATACCAGCTTAAATATCTCCCGAATATTTAGATCATCATATTTTTTCTTTATTTCTTTTTCCAAACTTGCAACACGTGCTGCCAGCAGGTGGCGATAGTGTTCCTACAGCTGGTTGAAACATCGTTAAATAGTAGTAGAAGAAGAAGCTGTCGAGTCATTTCCTGTTAGTGTGTAGCAGCAGAGTTTGATTTGAGACGTACTATCTGTGGAGGATTTGCGTACTAGTTAGTACGTACACTATCCTGATGATACTAACTTCTAGTATACTAAGAGAAGTGTGTGATTTGAGACATACTATCTGTGGAGGATTAGTTACTAGTTAGTACGTACACTATCCTGATGATACTAACTTCTAGTATACTAAGAGAAGTATGTTTGAGACATACTATCTGTGGAGGATTAGTTACTAGTTAGTACGTACACTATCCTGATGATACTAACTTCTAGTATACTAAGAGAAGTATGTTTGGGACATACTATCTGTGGAGGATTTGCGTACTAGTTAGTACGTACACTAAACTGATGCATACTAACTGATGATACTAACCAGTGCACTAAGAGAAGTGTGTACTTGAGACACAGCACATGAGTCAGTCAATCATTGGATTCAACTCGTCTAAGTCTGGAGTGAAACTGTCAACGACTAACTAACCACTTATAGAAAACTTTAATGCCAGTTTCTTACTGTTTGTTTGTTTTTTAACGTGACATTGAAACTTGAAGCCTTTATACGTAATATTTGCTGTATATAAAACGTAAATAATGTATCGTAAAAATAATTTAAACACTTTATAGAGTTATTCGTGTGACTCATTAAGTAAAATTGAAATCGACGTATAATTGACATATTGAGAGTTTCATCAGCAGATCATCGGATCAATCATTATTCGGTGAAGGATTATATTAGCATTCGCTAATCCTCGCTTGAAAGAAGAGGATTGATGACGTCATCAGGTGAGTTGTTGAAGGCGGGTCCATCTAAACGCACCTGAAACTCAACACGGACCACGAGGTCACCGGAAGCACTATGCTGACACCTACTGTCGATTAAGTGTATTACATCACGTGATCGTCCCAAATCGGTCGGCACAGGATTAACGCAGACTGCGTCAGACAGAAACAATCGATCCCAGTATAGATTACAGTATTCACAAACAGGAAGTGACGATGTTTTGACGGATGTGACGTATCCCGTTCGAAGTAAACGTTTTAAAGTGATCAACGATTGTTTTGCGATCAACAAAACACACATTTGAAAAGCGATTGGAAGATTTGACCAACTATTAACTGAACCAGTATCTTTATAATAACATTTTAAGAACTTAATGACAGGCAGTGGGGTTCATGGATTAAGTCAATTATAAGAAGTGTAAAATAGCATATTATTGAATTATTTAAACAACAACATGCAACTTGTAATGCTTAATATCAAACTATCATCGTTCTCTTATGATGACACTTAAACAAACACACACAGGAATATAAATAAATAGATCACCTTCTTGTATCTTAGTCACACACCTTCAGTCAAAACTTTAAATTCTGGCGATTTAAATAACTTTAATTGAGGTTTTCTGTCAAAAATATTTCGGGGAAAATGATTTGTAATGATTCAAAGGTTGGTTTAGTTAGTATCATGTCTTTTGTAATAAAACACATTATTTTTGATCCCATCAGACTCACACATTTACTGTTTCAGGCAAATATGACATAAATGATGACAAAAATGAACCAACAACAAAAAGCGAATTAAAAAGTTTGTAATATTTAAGATCAGATAACTGTTTTTAATAAAAGGGTAAACACATATTATGACTTGGAAATATATACAATTCATCTTAATATTGGAACAATTTATTGATCCTAAAACACTGCAGACCGGAAACGGTTATACGATCAACCAACGCAAGTATCAATTACAGGCGCAAGGGGGCAGTGTTGCCTCATAGTTCTGTCGAACCTTTACTTTATTAATCACAAACGAGAACAAACGTACACGACAAACACATTTACGAACTCTGTAAAAAAAAAAGGTATTTAATTGGTTTCTTATTTAATTTTATACGTTTCTTCCAATAAACCAAGATCAGATTCAAACATGTTTTAATGCAGTTTTACGTGTATAGTAATATATTGTGACATCATGAATAAATGTGCGGTAAACACACTTTTAGAGACTTGTTTACATTATGCAATCCAAGAACGAGTTGTTGTCGTCACAGATTTTGGCGTAAGTGTGCAAGAATGTCGTCGACGTTAACTCCATCAATGCTGAGAAAACACCGTAGGCCTTCCCGTCCTCGCAGACCAGTGGACCTCCAGAATCTCCCTGGAAATATCCAAACATTCACGATTGAATCAGAGGTTTTCGACATGTTTCGATCAACTCACGCTTCGTGGTCCGGCCTCGCTGAACGAAGTGAAAAAGGGTTCACATGGACACAAGTCTGTTTCCAGCAGAGTCACGTTGACTTCCTGAAGACTGCCCGACATATATCCGGTGAGTCCGGCGCCGGTGTAACCCCAGCCGGCGACCGAGCACGAGGTCAGCATGCGGTCGTTCGGTGGACATGCTGTTTCGATGGGCTGGACCTTATCGTTGAGGGTCGCCTTGAACTTGAGCTAAAATGGACAGAATGTGAGTCAAGATCCTCATATTTTAACGGACGTTGTTTTACCTTCAGTATCATCACATCATGTTGAACACTTCCCCAAACAAATTTACTGCTTGGACAGTCTTTACCGACAGGGATCTGCTGAGCCTCCTTTTGATTCTTGGCATTGTGAAGACCCAGTATGGCCGTGTAGCCCCTGTTGATGGAGACTGTTAGATTAAAATGATTATACACTATACATATACGCTACACTTAAATGAATGCTAAAAGATAATCAAAATATAAAGTATAAATTACTGGCTTGATCTAAGAGCTTAAACGTTTGACGACACATTCATAATCAACATTCCACTCCAGACTGATTCACTGGTTCAAGACAAGCTTGGATCAGGATTAGATACGACACCAGTTATTTAAAACATCTGTTTATCTGCAAATCACACCTTAAATCGTAGATCAAAGAACGAAGCAAGACACACCCGGGAAAGGGGGGCTAAAAGACGGAAACCCCCACCTGAGAACATTTGAATGATTAGATTACAAGAAAATAAATCAGGATGTCTTCTCTACGGGGGATCAGGACACAAAGAACCATTTGGCCGGAAAGGACGACCCCCTGGGCGCGAAATTTGCCTTAAATATAGCGATGTTTCTACAGATCGGGACCTTTTCTCCCGGGACTATTGACCTGTACAGTCGCCGGAAGAAAGTGTGTCCGATCGATCGTAAAGCTTGTATTTTGTTTGACTTGAAGCGGCGAATAAACGACCCGTGACACACTCTGAATTGACCATCTTTCTCCACGAAGCGAAGTATTAAGAACCGGAACGGGAAGTGACGGAGTGTTGGAGCGACGGAACGGACTCCGTGTTTTGATCGTTTTAAGACACAAACTAATACTGACGCTAACATTGTTCAGCAAACAGTGGAACACGAGAAGCTCCAGAAGAACGATGGATCAAAACTTGAGATTAACGCGGACGCATGTTCGTTCGACTCACTTTGCTTGGCAGTGGGCTGCGGTCATCACCTCGTCTTCACTGATGAGGAAACCTCCACAGTATTTGTATTTCAAATGGTGTTTCTGCAGCTCAAGCAGCACCATGTAGGGTCTGCTGTGTGGAGGAACTGCTCGGCCTCCGTGGATCTCGGTCGCCAGCACTGCACGGACATGTCGGGCTGAACATTCTGGTAGATATTAAACAGAGAAGTTGATCTTACCGGTTCTGTTGAGGAACATCAGCAGGACTAGGATCACCAGAAACATCTTCGCCGTCACTGAGCAGCTGCTGCCAACTGAGTCTCTTATATGGTTCTTGATCAGATAAGATGAAGCGAAATGCTGATGATACATTTTCCAACACTTTTTACATCGTGCACACACACACACACACACACACACACCCCCCCCCCCCCCCCACACACACACACACAAACTCTGGTAAACCACTCGGGTTGATGCCTATTATGTCGAGGACAAGCACTTTCAGTTTGTAAAAATAACAATTTTATTCAAAAATGTCAAACAAACTAAGATCAGTACAGTGGTACGTATAGATTAGAGACACTATGACCAAGAGTTGGATGCATGGCCAGGTGGATGCCACTGCACATTTAAAGGTTTGAAGGGACTCCTGTTGTGTTATCAGTGTTATCTTGACCTTTAAAGTATATATTTTATTGAATATTGTTTTGATTGTTTAAGCGCTTTGTGACCCTGGTCTTGAAAAGTACTATATAAATACAAATTACTTACTAACAAATGAAGCATTAAATAGAGAGACACCATGAACGGTGGATAATAATTCCAAGTTCCAGGGTTGAGTCAGTACTTGAGTGACTTAGGTCAGTCTGTCAAACCGAGAAACCTTGTATTAGTAATTAAAACAGAACTCACTAGTTAACTAGTTAGGGTACATTGTGACTTAAGACTTTTAAATTGTACATGTCAACTAGTGAGAGCCACCAATCATGATATTTTACATTTCTGATTTCACGTGTTAACATGTATGTGCACTTTATCTTTCTAGTAAACTAGTTCTATTTAGTGAAATGAACAAGTTAACCAGTAGCACAGATATTTCATTGACATGTTCACTACTGGAAAACTTTTTTAATCACTATTTAACTAGTAATTCAAAAATAATTGACGAGTCAAAATGTATTGTAGACACAGCATTTAACTAGTCTTTAACTAGACTTTTTTGTCTCACTAGTTAACAAGCCAGTAAAATCTTTGAGTTAACTTGTGGCTTGTTTGGGTGTTACTAGTTCACTAGTGAGAACAAATGAGGAACGACTAGATGATAGGTAGAGGCCTGGATTGAGACAAGGACAAGAATAGAACTTTCTCTGAAGTCTGATATCATACGCCCTCACAAAAGTGGTGCCGCGACCCGGATCTGGAGGTGGAGCGACCGATCAAGGTGTCAACGATGTTTTCTCAGCCACACGAAACAGGCCCAAAAAATCAAGGCAAGCATAAAAGCCTTTTCTCTAAATTTCTAATATGTTTGGCTGGAGTTGTTCAAAGTCCTATGATAGATACAACTTTATTGATCCCTCTGTCAAGCCAAACTAACCTTAATGATCAAGCTACTAGTATCGCTAGCGTCTGCTTCCTGTTAGATCAAGCTACTGGTATCGCTAGCGTCTGCTTCCTGTTAGATCAAGCTACTAGTATCGCTAGCGTCTGCTTCCTGTTAGATCAAGCTACTGGTATCGCTAGCGTCGGCTTCCTGTTCGGTCAAGCTACTAGTATCGCTAGCGTCGGCTTCCTGTTCGATCAAGCTACTAGTATCGCTAGCGTTGGCTTCCTGTTCCATCAAGTTACTAGTATCGCTAGCGTCGGCTTCCTGTTCGATCAAGCTACTAGTATCGCTAGTGTCGGCTTCCTGTTCGATCAAGCTACTAGTATCGCTAGCGTCTGCTTCCTGTTCGATCAAGCTACTAGTATCGCTAGTGTCGGCTTCCTGTTCGATCAAGCTACTAGTATCGCTAGCGTCTGCTTCCTGTTCGGTCAAGCTACTAGTATCGCTAACGTCATCTACCTGTTCGATCAAGCTACTAGTATCGCTAGCGTCTGCTTCCTGTTCGATCAAGCTACTAGTATCGCTAGTGTCGGCTTCCTGTTCGATCAAGCTACTAGTATCGCTAGCGTCGGCTTCCTGTTCGATCAAGCTACTAGTATCGCTAGCGTCGACTTCCTGTTTGATCAAGCTACTAGTATCGCTAGCGTCGACTTCCTGTTCGGTCAAGCTACTAGTATTGCTAGCGTCGTCTACCTGTTCGATCAAGCTACTAGTATCGCTAGCGTTGGCTTCCTGTTCCATCAAGCTACTAGTATCGCTAGCGTCGGCTTCCTGTTCGATCAAGCTACTAGTATCGCTAGCGTTGGCTTCCTGTTCCATCAAGCTACTAGTATCGCTAGCGTCGGCTTCCTGTTCGATCAAGCTACTAGTATCGCTAGTGTCGGCTTCCTGTTCGATCAAGCTACTAGTATCGCTAGCGTCTGCTTCCTGTTCGAACAAGCTACTAGTATCGCTAGTGTCGGCTTCCTGTTCGATCAAGCTACTAGTATCGCTAGCGTCTGCTTCCTGTTCGGTCAAGCTACTAGTATCGCTAACGTCATCTACCTGTTTCGATCAAGCTACTAGTATCGCTAGCGTTGGCTTCCTGTTCCATCAAGCTACTAGTATCGCTAGCGCCGGCTTCCTGTTCGATCAAGCTACTAGTATCGCTAGTGTCGGCTTCCTGTTCGATCAAGCTACTAGTATCGCTAGCGTCTGCTTCCTGTTCGAACAAGCTACTAGTATCGCTAGTGTCGGCTTCCTGTTCGATCAAGCTACTAGTATCGCTAGCGTCTGCTTCCTGTTCGGTCAAGCTACTAGTATCGCTAACGTCATCTACCTGTTTCGATCAAGCTACTAGTATCGCTAGCGTCTGCTTCCTGTTCGATCAAGCTACTAGTATCGCTAGTGTCGGCTTCCTGTTCGATCAAGCTACTAGTATCGCTAGCGTCGGCTTCCTGTTCGATCAAGCTACTAGTATCGCTAGCGTCGACTTCCTGTTCGATCAAGCTACTAGTATCGCTAGCGTCGACTTCCTGTTCGATCAAGCTACTGGTATCGCTAGCGTCTGCTTCCTGTTAGATCAAGCTACTAGTATCGCTAGCGTCTGCTTCCTGTTAGATCAAGCTACTGGTATCGCTAGCGTCTGCTTCCTGTTAGATCAAGCTACTGGTATCGCTAGCGTCGGCTTCCTGTTCGGTCAAGCTACTAGTATCGCTAGCGTCGGCTTCCTGTTCGATCAAGCTACTAGTATCGCTAGCGTTGGCTTCCTGTTCCATCAAGTTACTAGTATCGCTAGCGTCGGCTTCCTGTTCGATCAAGCTACTAGTATCGCTAGTGTCGGCTTCCTGTTCGATCAAGCTACTAGTATCGCTAGCGTCTGCTTCCTGTTCGATCAAGCTACTAGTATCGCTAGTGTCGGCTTCCTGTTCGATCAAGCTACTAGTATCGCTAGCGTCTGCTTCCTGTTCGGTCAAGCTACTAGTATCGCTAACGTCATCTACCTGTTCAATCAAGCTACTAGTATCGCTAGCGTCTGCTTCCTGTTCGATCAAGCTACTAGTATCGCTAGTGTCGGCTTCCTGTTCGATCAAGCTACTAGTATCGCTAGCGTCGGCTTCCTGTTTGATCAAGCTACTAGTATCGCTAGCGTCGACTTCCTGTTCGGTCAAGCTACTAGTATTGCTAGCGTCGTCTACCTGTTCGATCAAGCTACTAGTATCGCTAGCGTTGGCTTCCTGTTCCATCAAGCTACTAGTATCGCTAGCGTCGGCTTCCTGTTCGATCAAGCTACTAGTATCGCTAGCGTTGGCTTCCTGTTCCATCAAGCTACTAGTATCGCTAGCGTCGGCTTCCTGTTCGATCAAGCTACTAGTATCGCTAGTGTCGGCTTCCTGTTCGATCAAGCTACTAGTATCGCTAGCGTCTGCTTCCTGTTCGAACAAGCTACTAGTATCGCTAGTGTCGGCTTCCTGTTCGATCAAGCTACTAGTATCGCTAGCGTCTGCTTCCTGTTCGGTCAAGCTACTAGTATCGCTAACGTCATCTACCTGTTTCGATCAAGCTACTAGTATCGCTAGCGTCTGCTTCCTGTTCGATCAAGCTACTAGTATCGCTAGTGTCGGCTTCCTGTTCGATCAAGCTACTAGTATCGCTAGCGTCGGCTTCCTGTTCGATCAAGCTACTAGTATCGCTAGCGTCGACTTCCTGTTCGATCAAGCTACTAGTATCGCTAGCGTCGACTTCCTGTTCGGTCAAGCTACTAGTATTGCTAGCGTCGTCTACCTGTTCGATCAAGCTACTAGTATCGCTAGCGTTGGCTTCCTGTTCCATCAAGCTACTAGTATCGCTAGCGTCTGCTTCCTGTTCGATCAAGCTACTAGTATCGCTAGCGTCTGCTTCCTGTTCGATCAAGCTACTAGTATCGCTAGCGTCTGCTTCCTGTTCGATCAAGCTACTAGTATCGCTAGTGTCGGCTTCCTGTTCGATCAAGCTACTAGTATCGCTAGCGTCTGCTTCCTGTTCGATCAAGCTACTAGTATCGCTAGTGTCGGCTTCCAGTTCGATCAAGCTACTAGTATCGCTAGCGTCGACTTCCTGTTCGATCAAGCTACTAGTATCGCTAGCGTCGGCTTCCTGTTCCATCAAGCTACTAGTATCGCTAGCGTTGCCTTCCTGTTCCATCAAGCTACTAGTATCGCTAGCGTCGGCTTCCTGTTCGGTCAAGCTACTAGTATCGCTAGCGTCAGCTTCCTGTTCGGTCAAGCTACTAGTATCGCTAGCGTCGTCTACCTGTTCGATCAAGCTACTAGTATCGCTAGCGTTGGCTTCCTGTTCCATCAAGCTACTAGTATCGCTAGCGTCGTCTTCCTGTTCGATCAAGCTACTAGTATCGCTAGCGTCGTCTTCCTGTTCGATCAAGCTACTAGTATCGCTAGCGTCGTCTTCCTGTTCGATCAAGCTATTAGCATCGCTATTGTCCTCTTCCTGTTCGATCAAGCTACTAGTATCGCTAGCGTCGTCTTCCTGTTCCATCAAGCTATTAGCATCGCTACTGTCCTCTTCCTGTTCCATCAAGCTACTAGTATCGCTTCCGCATCAGCCATGTTGATGATATCAAAAAGCTACTAGTATCGCTAGTGTCGGCTTCCTGTTCGATCAAGCTACTAATATCGCTAGCGTCGTCTTCCTGTTCGATCAAGCTACTAGTATCGCTAGCGTCCTCTTCCTGTTCGATCAAGCTACTAGTATCGCTAGCGTCGTCTTCCTGTTCGATCAAGCTACTAGTATCGCTTCCGCGTCGGCCATGTTGATGATATCAAAAACCACAAAATAACTTCTTCTTTGTTTTCATTATGTGAGTCCAGTATGGCAGTGATTGTCATCCATAGAGTTTGAAGCTCCCAGACCTATGGGTCTCTACGGTCAGGAACAAAAATTACATGCATTAATGTTTTTTATAATATATCTGTTGACCTCTGTACATTTCCATTTCCCTTGTGAATGTCACAAAAATTTGCTTTCCTGACATAAACAGTACACCACAGAACCAGTTCAATCTTGATATGATGACACGTGCCAGGATGCGGTTAGAGCATCATTAAACCTTTGGTATATCTGGCAGCCCTTGGTCTGTCATCTTCACGAAATGAAAGTAAGTAAAGTATCAGAAATAGGATGACTTCCAGGCTAAAACTCGGTGAGATTGTGGAGAACGTGATTCTACAGAGGAAGTCAAGTTGGATGTTCTGTGCATGACTGTCTGTTGAATTGCAAAGTCAGAACTACAAGAAAAATCAACCATTTATTTTATACTATGAATGTTTGCAGGAGTTCAACTCGTCATGGAACGAGATGGTGATGATGTTGAACAAACCAAAAGATGGAGGAAAGGCATCATTGATGATGCAAAGTGAAGACAAAACCCTCGGCATATTATTTAAAGTCGCAATAAAACAAGTCCTCGAAAGAGAACATTTCCAGAAGAAAATGCAGTTTGAATGACCCTGCTGTGCTGTGGAAGTAGTAGTGGAATTAGCAGTAAAAGTACAACAAGTGGGATTAGTAGTTAAAGTATAAGTAGTAGAAAAATAAAAGTAGAAGTAGAATTAGAAGTAAAAGTAGAATTAGTAGTAGTATTCATAGTAGAAGTAGTAGTGGAATTAGTAGTAAAAGTACAACAAGTGGGATTAGTAGTTAAAGTATAAGTAGTAGAAAAATAAAGTAGCAGTAGAATTAGAAGTAAAAGTAGAATTAGTAGTAGTATTCATAGTAGAAGTAGTAGTGGAAGTAGTAGTGGAATCAGTAGTAAACTTATAAGTAGTAGTATTATTAGAAGTTGTAGTGCAATTAATAGTAAAGGTATATGCAGTAGTAGTATTATTAGTAAAAGTAGTAGTAGTATTAGTAGTAGTATTAGTAGTAGTGGAAGTAGTAATGGAAGTATAAGTAGTAGATCACAGTGGAAGAATTGAAACATGAGTTGAAAATGTTCCCCATTGAAATGAATGGGGTAGAAAAAGAGGAATAAAAGAAAGAGTAGAAGAGATAAAAGAAAGATAGAACAAAGCCTGCATTTAGAAAAAAGTTTAAATCGGATAAAACTTGTGGGAGGAGAAGCGGCACAAAATTTAGGTCTGAAAAAAACAGGATCTCAATTAGTGAGAGGAGGACATGGGTTCGAGTCTGGACCGGTGCATGAACACGGGTTCGAGTCTGGACCGGTGCATGAACACGGGTTCGAGTCTGGACCGGTGCATGAACACGGGTTCGAGTCTGGACCGGTGCATGAACACGGGTTCGAGTCTGGACCGGTGCATGAACACGGGTTCGAGTCTGGACCGGTGCATGAACACGGGTTCGAGTCTGGACCGGTGCATGAATACGGGTTCGAGTCTGGACCGGTGCATGAACACGGGTTCGAGTCTGGACCGGTGCATGAATACGGGTTCGAGTCTGGACCGGTGCATGAACACGGGTTCGAGTCTGGACCAGTGCATGAACATGGGTTCGAGTCTGGACCGGTGCATGAACACGGGTTCGAGTCTGGACCGGTGCATGAACATGGATTCGAGTCTGGACCGGTGCATGAATACGGGTTCGAGTCTGGACCGGTGCATGAACACGGGTTCGAGTCTGGACCGGTGCATGAATATGGGTTCGAGTCTGGACCGGTGCATGAACATGGGTTCGAGTCTGGACCGGTGCATGAATATGGGTTCGAGTCTGGACCGGTGCATGAATATGGGTTCGAGTCTGGACCTGTGCATGAACATGGGTTCGAGTCTGGACCGGTGCATGAATATGGGTTCGAGTCTGGACCGGTGCATGAATATGGGTTCGAGTCTGGACCGGTGCATGAATATAGGTTCGAGTCTGGACCGGTGCATGAACACTGGTTCGAGTCAGTACCGGTGCATGAATACGGGTTCGAGTCTGGACCGGTGCATGAACACGGGTTCGAGTCTGGACCGGTGCATGAACACGGGTTCGAGTCTGGACCGGTGCATGAACATGGGTTCGAGTCTGGACCGGTGCATGAACACGGGTTCGAGTCTGGACCGGTGCATGAACACGGGTTCGAGTCTGGACCGGTGCATGAACATGGGTTCGAGTCTGGACCGGTGCATGAATATGGGTTCGAGTCTGGACCGGTGCATGAACATGGGTTCGAGTCTGGACCGGTGCATGAACATGGGTTCGAGTCTGGACCGGTGCATGAACACGGGTTCGAGTCTGGACTGGTGCATGAACACGGGTTCGAGTCTGGACCGGTGCATGAACATGGGTTCGAGTCTGGACCGGTGCATGAACATGGGTTCGAGTCTGGACCGGTGCATGAACATGGGTTCGAGTCTGGACCGGTGCATGAACATGGGTTCGAGTCTGGACCGGTGCATGAACACGGGTTCGAGTCTGGACTGGTGCATGAACACGGGTTCGAGTCTGGACCGGTGCATGAACATGGGTTCGAGTCTGGACCGGTGCATGAACATGGGTTCGAGTCAGTACCGGTGCATGAACACAGGTTCGAGTCTGGACCGGTGCATGAACATGGGTTCGAGTCTGGACCGGTGCATGAACACAGGTTCGAGTCTGGACCGGTGCATGAACACAGGTTCGAGTCTGGACCAGTGCATGAATATGGGTTTGAGTCTGGACCGGTGCATGAACATGGGTTCGAGTCTGGACCGGTGCATGAACACGGGTTCGAGTCTGGACCGGTGCATGAACATGGGTTCGAGTCTGGACCGGTGCATGAACACGGGTTCGAGTCTGGACCGGTGCATGAACAAGGGTTCGAGTCTGGACCGGTGCATGAACACGGGTTCGAGTCTGGACCGGTGCATGAACATGGGTTCGAGTCTGGACCGGTGCATGAACACGGGTTCGAGTCTGGACCGGTGCATGAACATGGGTTCGAGTCTGGACCGGTGCATGAACATGGGTTCGAGTCTGGACCGGTGCATGAACATGGGTTCGAGTCTGGACCGGTGCATGAACATGGGTTCGAGTCTGGACCGGTGCATGAACACGGGTTCGAGTCTGGACTGGTGCATGAACACGGGTTCGAGTCTGGACCGGTGCATGAACATGGGTTCGAGTCTGGACCGGTGCATGAACATGGGTTCGAGTCAGTACCGGTGCATGAACACAGGTTCGAGTCTGGACCGGTGCATGAACATGGGTTCGAGTCTGGACCGGTGCATGAACACAGGTTCGAGTCTGGACCGGTGCATGAACACAGGTTCGAGTCTGGACCAGTGCATGAATATGGGTTTGAGTCTGGACCGGTGCATGAACATGGGTTCGAGTCTGGACCGGTGCATGAACACGGGTTCGAGTCTGGACCGGTGCATGAACATGGGTTCGAGTCTGGACCGGTGCATGAACACGGGTTCGAGTCTGGACCGGTGCATGAACAAGGGTTCGAGTCTGGACCGGTGCATGAACACGGGTTCGAGTCTGGACCGGTGCATGAACATGGGTTCGAGTCTGGACCGGTGCATGAACACGGGTTCGAGTCTGGACCGGTGCATGAACATGGATTCGAGTCTGGACCGGTGCATGAATACGGGTTCGAGTCTGGACCGGTGCATGAACACGGGTTCGAGTCTGGACCGGTGCATGAATATGGGTTCGAGTCTGGACCGGTGCATGAACACGGGTTCGAGTCTGGACCGGTGCATGAACATGGATTCGAGTCTGGACCGGTGCATGAACATGGGTTCAAGGAAAGGACAGAAGTTTAAAAAACACATGTGATGAAGAGAAACTATTGCATGAGACACAAATTAAAGTTAATAAAAAACTGCTGGGATGATGAATTCTTGTGAAACGTCTTCAGCGACGGAAGCAGCTGCTGTTTAACTTTTAACACGTTTCTTATCATGTTCTTTCGCCAGAACATGTTACGAAATGTTGCCTCTGTGTGAGACTCATGGGCAAGAGAAGGCTCTCGAAGATGCTAATGACATGCTAATACTAATGACTAATAACATTTGCGGGATAGATGACGCGCGGTGACAAACCTCCACCCTTGACTATTCCCAGCAGAGTAGGTGTAGTTATGGTCAACAAGATTAAATCTCCAGAAGAACAAAGTGTTTTCAGTGGGCGGAGCTTAAGATCATTTTCTAATATAAATATTTCAAAGAAAAGACAGTTTTGTACAAACACACACTGATGATACAATAGAGTCACACATCACAACAACACACACACACACTGATGATACAATAGAGTCACACATCACAACAACACACACTGATGATACAATAGAGTCACACATCACAACAACACACACACTGATGATACAATAGAGTCACACATCACAACAACACACACTGATGATACAATAGAGTCACACATCACAGAAACACACACACACACCGATGATACAATAGAGTCACACATCACAACAACACACACTGATGATACAATAGAGTCACACATCACAACAACACACACACACTGATGATACAATAGAGTCACACATCACAACAACACACACACACACTGATGATACAATAGAGTCACACATCACAACAACACACACACACTGATGATACAATACAGTCACACATCACAACAACACACACACACACTGATGATACAATATAGTCACACATCACAACAACATACACACTGATGATACAATAGAGTCACACATCACAACAACACACACACACACTGATGATACAATAGAGTCACATGTCACAACAACACACACTAATGATACAATAGAGTCACACATCACAACAACACACACACTGATGATACAATAGAGTCACACATCACAACAACACACACACACACTGATGATACAATAGAGTCACACATCACAACAACACACACTGATGATACAATAGAGTCACACATCACAACAACACACACACACTGATGATACAATAGAGTCACACATCACAACAACACACACACACTGATGGTACAATAGAGTCACACATCACAACAACACACACACACTGATGGTACAATAGAGTCACACATCACAACAACACACACACACTGATGATACAATAGAGTCACACATCACAACAACACACACACACTGATGATACAATAGAGTCACACATCACAACAACACACACACTGATGGTACAATAAAGTCACACATCACAACAACACACACACTGATGATACAATAGAGTCACACATCACAACAACACACACACTGATGATACAATAGAGTCACACATCACAACAACAAACATACACTGATGATACAATAGAGTCACACATCACAACAACACACACACTGATGATACAATAGAGTCACACATCACAACAACACACACACTGATGATACAATAGAGTCACACATCACAACAACACACACACACTGATGATACAATAGAGTCACACATCACAACAACACACGAACTGATGATACAATAGAGTCACACATCACAACAACACACACACACTGATGATACAATAGGGTCACACATCACAACAACACACACACTGATGGTACAATAGAGTCACACATCACAACAACACACACACACTGATGATACAATAGAGTCACACATCACAACAACACACACACACTGATGATACAATAGAGTCACACATCACAACAACACACCCACACTGATGATACAATAGAGTCACACATCACAACAACACACACACTGATGTTACAATAGAGTCACACATCACAACAACACACACACACTGATGATACAATAGAGTCACACATCACAACAACACACACACACTGATGATACAATAGAGTCACACATCACAACAACACACACACACTGATGATACAATAGAGTCACACATCACAACAACACACACACTGATGGTACAATAGAGTCACACATCACAACAACACACACACAATGATGATACAATAGAGTCACACATCACAACAACACACACACACTGATGATACAATAGAGTCACACATCACAACAACACACACACACTGATGATACAATAGAGTCACACATCACAACAACACACACACACTGATGATACAATAGAGTCACACATCACAACAACACACACACACTGATGGTACAATAGAGTCACACATCACAACAACACACACACACTGATGGTACAATAGAGTCACACATCACAACAACACACACACACTGATGATACAATAGAGTCACACATCACAACAACACACACACACTGATGATACAATAGAGTCACACATCACAACAACACACACACACTGATGGTACAATAGAGTCACACATCACAACAACACACACACACTGATGGTACAATAGAGTCACACATCACAACAACACACACACACTGATGATACAATAGAGTCACGCATCACAACAACACACACACACTGATGATACAATAGAGTAACACATCACAACAACACACACACACTGATGGTACAATAGAGTCACACATCACAACAACACACACACACTGATGGTACAATAGAGTCACACATCACAACAACACACACACACTGATGGTACAATAGAGTCACACATCACAACAACACACACACACTGATGATACAATAGAGTCACACATCACAACAACACACACACACTGATGATACAATAGAGTCACACATCACAACAACACACACACACTGATGATACAATAGAGTCACACATCACAACAACACACACACACTGATGGTACAATAGAGTCACACATCACAACAACACACACACACTGATGGTACAATAGAGTCACACATCACAACAACACACACACACTGATGATACAATAGAGTCACACATCACATTTATTCACTTATATTTCCACTGGTCTAAACCAGGGTAGAATCAGGTCTTGACCTCATAAACCTAATGAAACTTTCACATTGTAACAAGAAAGATAAGTATTTATAAAAACTCTCACTCTTACATATTTGAAGACATATTTTAGTTTCGACAGGAAGATGAACCGGTTTGACAACAATCGTTCACCTGTCACTCATCCTGGGATCACATGACCCACTGTCACTCTAATGGATTGTATTTTCTGTAGATGCTGTTCCTGACTTTGATCGTGAGACTGACATGTGTGGAGGAGAACATAACCTGAAGTCAATGTAAACTCAGAACTGTTTTTAAATATATATATTTCACGTCTTTCTTTCACAGTTATATTAAAAAAAAGCCTAAACTCTGTTATCGACTCGGAGGTTTTGACACTGATGAGTCAAAAACTGTCGTTTGTCACAATCTGTCCATCAATCTTGTCATGAACACACACATCAAGTCATGAACCCACTTTACATTTCTCACTTTCACTTGTGTCGACAAGATCTATGTTTTCTGAGAAATCAATTTATCGTGTATTTGTGTCACTTTATAGAATGTGTCTGAAAAAAAATAGTTTTCTCTGCACGTGTGACTCGTGAAGAATATTTAAGGTGCTGCTCTTTTCCAGTACATTTACCACCTATACTATATTTTACATGTACAAATCGACACATTAATAGTAAGTAAAGGTTATTTGTAAAAATCATTTTAAGTTTATGATGGATAACAATTGTTATTATACTCCTTGTTTCATTCCAAATGAAAACATATTTTAATTATACTTTTATATACATCATAAAGAATAAACTAAAGTATTTAAAAAAAACTAAAGACCAACCTGTCGTCAGAACAACAGATACTTTCTACCAAATTATCACAAACACACGCAAATATACTGCAAAGATATATATATATATATATATATATATATATATATATATATATATATATATATATTACTGAATACTGAATACTAATACTGAAAATCAAGATCAAGCGAGCTTTTGCCCTTCTGCTCCACGTTTAGTTTAAAAAACTAGTATTACTAAACTAATAAACTAACTGATAAATAAAAATAAACAATATTAACAAAAGGAAAAGGATGTTGAGTTAGTGTGACCGGATATGACGACACAGACCGAGATTATAATCAGAAGGTGAATCAACAAAATATAGTTCATCAACGTAAAGAGTTCTTAAAATATACAAAATTATCCATGTTGATGATTAAAACTATGTTCATTCAAAACTAAAATAAATAAAAGATAAAACGATAAAAAAAACAACAGCTAAATCAGCGGGAGGGCGGCGCCACAGCGCCCCCTATGGGCCAGCAACCACTGGATAAAACGTGTATTAAAGCGTCAGGTTTTCTCTCTATTCTTTCCTTTAATGATTATTTAAAATCAAAACTTGTTTTCAACAAAAATGTTATTTATCTTTAGACTTAGATTGTATCATCTTGTTCTTTCTCTTTATTTCTATTTGTTCTTTTTTTAATTTTTATGAATAATTGCTGTATTGCTGTGTCTAATTGGAAAAATAAAAGAATTTCCCGAAGGAGACCTCGTGAGGGATCAATAAAGTTCTTCCTAAGATGGGTTGTCTTGACTTTCTGCAAAGTTTGAAAAGAAAATAAATACCAAGTTCTTTCATCAGAATGACTAGAGAAGGTTTAATGGTTTCAATGAGATCGACGTTCAAACCCTAAACTTTTACACTATGACTTGGAGCGTCAATCATTTTCTATCAACACCAGCAGGTTCGCTTCAGTTGCGCCTGAAGAAAAGTGTAAAAAAATGAATGACAGTAATAGTGACTGAACGTTATTATCACAAATAAACAAACAAATATCATAGTCATAGGAAAAAATAAATCATTAACTGACATTTATGCCATTTTTAATTTTCAAACGAAAACCCAATAACGAATGAGGGCCTTTTTTTAATATCTCTTTTAAATCAAATTCAATGGCATCTTTTAAAAAATCAATACATTTACTGAGAAATGCGTCAAATTCCTACATTTTTATTTTTAAAGTTCACATGATTCTACTCAGATTGATTCGTGCAACCGGAAGTGAAGTTTCAGTGACGTGCGTGAGGCTCGTGGCTGGTGACGCACCGTATCTTGCGGAGTGATATTGATGAGAACTTTATTGATCTTATTCATGACAATACATCCAACAAAATAGTCATTATTATCCATTCCAGCCCTTTTTCTTGTGTCTAAACAACATTTACTGTAAACAAAAGAGATTTTAATTTTAACCTTCAATGAATGACGTTATTTTTTAAGTTTCTGTTGCTGCTTTATTCTTCAAATAAATCAAGTTATCTATTAAAAATGATAAGAAAGAAATATATAATTACTATATAACTCGCTAGAAATAACTCCCCTTGAGGTGAGAAACAGTACTGCAGTTCTACATCTGTTTTCTCTGCACCTGATCGATCAGAAGCAACAGTTTCTCACGAATAAACCTGAGACACCGACTGTAGAGATTAATGCTGTATTAGAAATATTTATATAAAGTTTATATTGGTGATTAAACATTAACACACAAGCATCACTTCGTATCGGATCAGTCAGATATGATTGACAGTTGCTTCGAGTTCTCACCTTCACTGTCAGACCAAATACTGACACATTACTGTTATACACACATATTTAATATCCGTGAAATGATGTTCAGTCAGTCGTTTAGGGTTCTTCTCCCTCAGCAACAAGACCTTTGAACTCCAGATACATTGGAAATAGATCAATGAACCTTTGACCTCGTTCAGCCACAGCCCAGAAGATCATGGATCGTCCGCACGTCACTATAATCCAATATAAAAACATATGTATAAAGTAAATAAAAATGGTCAAATCACAGCCAAAGACAACAATCGTCTCTAGTAAAAAAAAAAAATAAATTGTTGGTTAAACTAATGGAAATATGTCAAATGTAATTTAATATTAGAATGATAAGATGATCTGCAAAACACCGCAAATAATAAACTCACTCTCAACTATTTAAATCACTCCGTAGATGCAGAATGAGTGCACGAATGCTCCTACCCAGGTGCAAGACAAATAGACTCAGGGACTCATTCATTCCTCGGGCTATTAAATTGTACAATTCTGAGTTCGGGGGCAGGAGTGGAGTGAAAGTATCTGGATGTTCTGTTCCATGTTAGTCTTTGTATCCTTTGTCTTTGTTGTTTTTCTTTGATCTATGTTCTTTATCTTTATCTTTAGACTTAGATTGTGTCATCTTGTTCTTCCTCTTTATGTTCTTCTTCTTATTTTATTTTTATTTATTATTTTCTATTGTTTATGAAAAATTGCTGGCTACTGGAAATTTTTTTTCCGAAGGAGACCTCCTGAGGGATTAATAAAGTTTTACCTTACCTTAGATGCTCTGATCTGTCTTTAGTATTACTTTCTGCTCATTGTTTATCTACTTCTCTGTCTGCAATTATCAAATATGGACGCAAGGGGGCGGTGTTGCCCTTCAGTTCTGAGTTGCGTTTATTCACTTCACGTCTTTATAAATCACATTTCCTTGAGACACATTAAAACTACACAAAGTTTTGGTTCTTTTGGTTCTTGCTTTGATTGGTTTGAATCTCCCGCCACTGTAGGATATTCAAATATTCCTGGACATTTTTCTGGGGAATTGTATTCATTTATTTATGAATAAAATCGCTGCTATTGTTGTCAAACTGCTTCCTGTCATATCAAAACAAAAACTATTTCCTGAAGGAGAACTCAAGAGGATCAATAAAGTTAATCTAATCTAATCTCATCTAATCTGATCATCCCACGGTTTTCTACTGCGGATCAGCTCAGTGTCAAAGTGTGACGTTCAAGTACCTTTTGATAAAATAGGAGAAAAAAACACCAAGACCGTTATTACAGCAAAATAATAATTTGGAAAGTTCCATCAGAATCAAAGAGTGATTCGACATTAACGACATAATATTCACCAAACTTTAGATAAAAACTGTAAAATTAAAATGGCGTGAATCTATGAAGTGAAATGCTTGAAAGTATTGAAGTAAAAATGTGTGTAAACAGTTGAAATTATACATAAAGAAGAAATACTTTTGTGAAAATAATGACAAGAAAGTGAAAAATGTTGAAGTAGTAGAAGTATAAGAATTTGTAGATGAAGTAGAAGTATTAGAAGTAGTATAATTAATCATAGAAGCAGTAGTGGGAGTAAAATAAGTAGTAGTAGAAGTAGAAGTAGTAGTAGAAGAAGTAGAATTAATCATAGAAGCAGTAGTGGGAGTAGAAGAAATAGTAGAAGAAGTAGTAGTACAAGTAGTACAATTAGTAGTATAAGTAGAAGAATTAGTAGTAAGTAAGTAAGTAATATTTATTTATATAGTAGAAGAAGTAGTCGAAGTAGAAGAAGTAGTAGTAGAAGAAGAAGTAGTAGAAGTAGAAACAGTAGTAGTAGAAGTAGAATAAGAAGTAGAAGTAGAATTAGTAGTAGAAGTATTAGAAAAAAATTATAAGTAGACTTAATAGTAAAAGTATGAGTAGACTTAGTTGTAAAAGTATAAGTATAAATAGTCGACGTAGTTGTAGAATTGGTAGTAGAAGTAGTAGTATTAGTATGAATGTACCGGAAGGTCATAGTGGAAGGAGTTGAAACATGAGTTAAAGATTCAAGTGAATGAAGGGAAACGGGTAGAAAAAGAGGAATAGAAGAAAGAGTGGAAGAGATAAAAGAAAGATAGAACAGAGTCTGCATTTCGGGAACGAGTCGAATGAATAAAAGTTTGAATGGTTCAAATCGAATAAAATGTATAAGAGGAGATGTGGAGCAAAGTTTAGGTCATAAAAGCAACAGTGGGTCTCTGCCTTCAGCATTCACACAATACATGTCGACTCAGCAGAAGCTCTCGACTGTTTCTTCTACACAAATAAAGTCTTTAATGACTTTAAAGGGTTTTTGTAAACTATTAACAGGTTTATTTTTTTGATGCAAGTGCCTTGACGTATCAAGAAGAGAAAAAAAAAAAAATAAACCTTCAAAATAAAAGGTTGTTCAGAAAGTAATATTCAACACAAGATGAATTAAATAAATCTTTTTTTCCTTCCAGGAAACATTTCATCGACGACTGCCCTGAAGGAGTTGAAAAAACATTTTCATAAGAGTCTAAATGGACTCCGAGGATCTTTATTCTGGACGAGGAAAAGCAAATGTTTGAGAGTTTTCACTCTCATGGTAAACGGAGCAGGAGCTCCTGACGCTCTAATGATGGAAACATCTCAAGTGGTCCTGCGGGTGAAGCTGAGATGATCGGCGCTCCAGATGTTCCTCCTGCTTCTGGATCCATGTCGTGAGGCACGAGTCGAGATGTTCGGCTTTTGTTTGCTGTGGAAACACCGGAGGCGTCAGGATTTGAGACGAACTTATCTTAAGTTTCAACACGTCCAGAGGGTTTTACTGCGTCGATGAAAACCATCCAATCACAGGCCAGCTTTCATCCTTTAAAACTGCCTTAAACTAATTTTATAGATTTCATTTATCTTTTTTAGCATTTGAAATAGTTCTCACACCAGTACTTTAGTGATACACTAGTATTGTTTGACTCACTTGCACAACACGGTGCACAAAATAACATCGTAATTTACTAATTTAATTCAGTATCATGAAGTAACGTAATACTTTATTATAATGAAGTAACGTAATACCTCAGTATCATGAAGTAATGTAATACTTCAGTATCATGAAGTAACGTAATACTTCAGTATCATGAAGTAACATAATACTTCAGTATCATGAAGTAACATAATACTTCAGTATCTTGAAATAACGTAATACTTAAGTATCATCAAATAACAAAATACTTCAGTATCATGAAGTAACGTAATACTTCAGTATCTTGAAATAACGTAATACTTAAGTATCATCAAATAACGTAATACTTCAGTATCATGAAGTAACGCAATACTTCAGTATCATGAAGTAACGTTATACTTCAGTATCTTGAAATAACGTTATATTCAGTATCATGAAGTAACATAATACCTCAGTATCATGAAGTAACATAATACTTCAGTATCATGAAGTAACATAATACCTCAGTATTATGAAGTAACATAATACTTCAGTATCATGAAGTAACATAATACTTCAGTATCATGAAGTAACATAATACCTCAGTATCATGAAGTAACATAATACCTCAGTATCATGAAGTAACATAATACTTCAGTATCATGAAGTAACATAATACCTCAGTATCATGAAGTAACATAATACTTCAGTATCATGAAGTAACATAGTACTTCAGTATCATGAAGTAACATAATACCTCAGTATCATGAAGTAACATAATACCTCAGTATCATGAAGTAACATAATACCTCAGTATTATGAAGTAACATAATACCTCAGTATCATGAAGTAACATAATACCTCAGTATCATGAAGTAACATAATACCTCAGTATCATGAAGTAACATAATACCTCAGTATCATGAAGTAACATAATACTTCAGTATCATGAAGTAACATAATACTTCAGTATCATGAAGTAACATAATACCTCAGTATCAGTATCCTTGGATCTTGTAGAAACCCTTAAAGTAGTCGAAAGGACTGAAATGTCGTAGAAATACTGTATATTAAAAGTGAACAACCAGGAAAAGAGGGGGAGGACGGAAGAGAGGAAGTTCAGGCGAGTCATAGGTCTGAACGTTAAAGTAAAGGTGATGAAATTATGGAAGTATTTCAAGAAAAAAACAAAAACTTTCTTTCTGTCTTTATTGGACTCGATAGAAATGCCGGCTGTGCTCGTGTTTTACCGGAGCTGAGCTGCTGCGAGGGTCGACCCCCCCGAGGTCACGAGGCAAGAAGACCTTGAACTTCGGTGTCTGCACATGGAAAAGAGAAGCCGTCGCAGAAGAATGTGGAGGACGAGAGGTTGATCAGGCGATGGAGGAAACAGACGCTCGCACACCTTCTCATCTCGTCTGTGCTTTTATTGTGGATCGTCGAGAGGCTTCTGGGCTCCAAGAGGGTTCTGGTCCAAGAGGGTTCTGGTCCAGGAGCGAAAACCTCCGACTGTGATTCTGATCTGTCGCTCGATGGGTTACAAGAAAAACAAGCTCAACAACGGTGTAATGAGAGATTTAATTACTGCGCTCGTTCCCACAGTCTCCACTCAATCCGACACCAACAGCCGAAGCTCAGACGTCGATCAGGAAACGACCTGAAGATCTGAAGGAACGACGCAGTAACTTCTCATCATGACCACCTTCTATTACTTCCTATTGTGGCTCCGAAATCTGGACGAACGAGAGGTTACGAGAGTCCATGATGACGTAATAATGGCTTCACTCCTCCTCCAGCTGTGATCACGCTTTGTTTATACAACGAGTCCCTTGGAGGTGGAGACCGTCGAGGACGCGCGGTGACAAACCTTCCATGCTCGACCAATCACAGCAGAGTGGGTGTGGTTATGGTCAACACGATTTCATCTCCAGAAAAACGAAATTGTTTTCAGTGGGCGGAGCTTAAGACCATTTTGTCAATGTTTCAATGAAAATAAAGTTTTGTACAAACAGGTTTATTAGATTTTGTAAATGATATTTATTTAATTTGTGTTCAATATGAATTTAATTGAATCAACATTTCTCTTGACCTGATGACCTTTGACCTCAACCTTAAAACCCTCACTGAGAGGTCAATCTAGACAAACACGCACAAATATACGCAGACACATATACACTACATTAAAATACACACACTTGCACATGCACACACAGAGACAAACACACAAACATATGTAGAGACAAACGCACACACACACAAATATAAACACGCACGCAAACACAGACACACAAAGACAGAAACACAATCGCACACACACAGACACATGCACACACAGACACACACATATATAAACACAAACATATATATATACATACGCACATGTAAACACACATAATCACACACATACACATACAGACACATATATGAAACATCCTATATATATATATATATATATATATATACAGTATATATATATACACACATACGCACATATAAACACACAAACATACACATACAGACACATATATGAAACACACTATATATATATATATATATATATATATATATATATATACTGTATATATATATATATATATATATATATATATACAGTATATATATATATATACACACATACGCACATATAAACACACAAACATACACATACAGACACATATATGAAACACAGACTATCATATATCTATAAATATATATATATATATATATATACATATATATATATATTTATAAATATTTAATATATTTATTTATATACATTTATATATTTACACACATATGAACACACACACATATATATACAAACAAAAACAGACAAACTATTATAAATACATTTTCATGACATAATGAAAGGTTATATTTGGTCTAATAATACGTTTATTACATTAATACTACCATTAAACATCATGTACTATCACAGTAATTATTAACACTTGATTGTAGAGATTTTGTATCTCAAAGATCACGTCTCAGGTAAGTGTGCGTCGCTCATGTGTGTATTTGTGACAGAACAACACACAGTGTGATGCAGTTCAATCTCTCAAGTGTCGAGCCTTCAGGTCCAAGAGCCTGGAAAGTCGTTCAGCACCTCATCAAGACGTCCAGAACCTTAGACAGGTGCTTCTGCCAGGTGGACCCTGCCAGGTGGACAGGTGCTTCTGCCAGGTCCAGAGAAGAACCCAGGTCCGGAGAAGAACCCAGGTCCGGAGAAGAACCCAGGTCCAGAGAAGAACCCTGGTCCAGAGAAGAACCCTGGTCCAGAGAAGAACCCAGGTCCAGAGAAGAACCCTGGTCCAGAGAAGAACCCTGGTCCAGAGAAGAACCCAGGTCCAGAGAAGAACCCAGGTCCAGAGAAGAACTCAGGTCCAGAGAAGAACCCTGGTCCAGAGAAAAACCCAGGTCCAGAGAAGAACACAAGTCCAGAGAAGAACCTAGGTCCAGAGAAGAACCCAGGTCCAGAGAAGAACCCAGGCCCAGAGAAGAACCCAGGTCCAGAGAAGAACCCAGGCCCAGAGAAAAACCCAGGTCCAGAGAAGAACCCAGGCCCAGAGAAGAACCCAGGTCCAGAGAAGAACCCAGGTCCAGAGAAGAACCCAGGCCCAGAGAAAAACCCAGGTCCAGAGAAGAACCCAGGTCCAGAGAAGAACCCTGGTCCAGAGAAGAAGCCAGGTCCAGAGAAGAACCCAGGTCCAGAGAAGAACCCAGGTCCAGAGAAGAACCCAGGTCCAGAGAAGAACCCAGGTCCAGAGAAGAACCCAGGTCCAGAGAAGAACCCAGGTCCAGAGGTGAGTCCACGACTGAACCGTCGTTCCATGAAAGACTCGACGTCAGCATCTTGTGACAGAAATGACGTTTCAAAGCCACTCAAATCATGCAGTACACATGCCGGCCTCTGTGTGGCAGCGTCACTGTCTCCCAACAAACAAGAAGACGTGTCAGTGTATGGGGCGTCGCGAGGGCCATAATTATGATGAGGAAAAGAGATTAGAAATAGACACATAGACAGGAAGTAGAAATATATATTGTGGGTGTATTTACACAAACACAAAAACACGCACACACACAAAAACACACAGCACACGCACCTACAAGCAGCCACACACAAACACATGGACAGAATCGCAAAGGCACACACACAAACGCGTGTATACACACACCCCCACACAGACCGACACATATATACACTCACACACATGCACACAGACACAAGACACACATATATGAACAGTCACACACAGCCAGACATACACAAAGTCATGTACACAGACACCCATATGTGTGTGTTTGTGTGTAAAACAAACACAAACATATATACACACACACACACGCAAAGACCGACACAAACACCTATACACGCAAATACAGACACATGCACACACACAGACGCCCATACACACTTGTACACACACTCACACACATGCACAGACACACTTGTACACACACACACGCACACACACTCACAGACGCCCATACACACTTTTACACACAGAGACTCACAAACGTGCACACACACTTGATAAAAATAAAAGTGTAAACTTTCGTTCTTCGATGTTTCCACCAGAGTTAAAACATGTTCTCACTAGTATTTAGTTTGTATTTCTTCAGGAAGTATTTCTTCTGAAAGTATTTCTTCAGGAAGTATTTCTACAGGAAGTATTTAGTTTGTATTTCTTCTGGAAGTATTTCTTCAGGAAGTATTTAGTTTGTATTTCTTCAGGAAGTATTTCTTCTGAAAGTATTTCTTCAGGAAGTATTTCTACAGGAAGTATTTCTACAGGAAGTATTTAGTTTGTATTTCTTCTGGAAGTATTTCTTCAGGAAGTATTTCTTCAGGAAGTATTTAGTTTGTATTTCTTCAGGAAGTATTTCGTTTGTATTTCTTCAGGAAGTATTTAGTTTGTATTTCTTCTGGAAGTATTTCTTCAGGAAGTATTTCTTCAGGAAGTATTTAGTTTGTATTTCTACAGGAAGTATTTAGTTTGTATTTCTTCAGGAAGTATTTCTTCAGGAAGTATTTAGTTTGTATTTCTACAGGAAGTATTTAGTTTGTATTTCTTCAGGAAGTATTTCTACAGGAAGTATTTCTACAGGAAGTATTTAGTTTGTATTTCTTCTGGAAGTATTTCTTCAGGAAGTATTTAGTTTGTATTTCTTCAGGAAGTATTTAGTTTGTATTTCTTCTGGAAGTATTTCTTCAGGAAGTATTTAGTTTGTATTTCTACAGGAAGTATTTAGTTTGTATTTCTTCAGGAAGTATTTCTTCTGGAAGTATTTCTTCAGGAAGTATTTAGTTTGTATTTCTTCAGGAAGTATTTCTTCTGGAAGTATTTCTTCAGGAAGTATTTAGTTTGTATTTCTTCAGGAAGTATTTCTTCTGAAAGTATTTCTTCAGGAAGTATTTCTACAGGAAGTATTTAGTTTGTATTTCTTCAGGACGTATTTCTTCAGGAAGTATTTAGTTTGTATTTCTTCTGGAAGTATTTCTTCAGGAAGTATTTCTTCAGGTCTTCATCTCCACATCAAGACCAGATCCTGGTCCTGACTCCCGTCAGTGAGACCCTGACACCAGCCTGAGTCAGCGAGAGCTTCAGACGCTTGATAATCCAGACGTCAGGAGAACATGTGACTCGTCCTCAGACTCAGACCGAGGGCCTGTGATGTGGTCGCTGACCGACGATCCGTCTTCTCTTTCACGCTCCGGTCCAGGAGCTCATCAAAGGATCCACTTTCCCGTCCTGGACTCTCGCTCGCAATAATCCTGTCGGTTCGCCCAGATTAATGGACGCGAGCGGTTGTTGTTGCAGATCCGATACTTCTTTCCTGCAGCATGTGTTGGATCCATCAGGACGCCCGTTTACATGACGGCGAAGCAAAGACCACACGCGTGTGTCAGACGTGTTCACCTCAGACGTGTTCACCTCAGACGTGTTCACCTCAGACGTGTTCACCTCAGACGTGTTCACCTCAGACGTGTTCACCTCAGACGTGTTCACCTCAGACACGAAGGTCCTTCTTTATATCCAAGAGAAACATTCGCTACGACATGTTTTCCAAGTTAGATCTACTTCTGAATTCATTGATGTTTTTGTACTTTTTCTCCACGTCTGGAAATAAACGAACACGACAGAGACAAAGATTTATGAAGAACAATTATTAAATATTTCATTTTATTACATTTGCTTGATTATTAATAATAAAAAACTTGACATTGACGTGCACACTTAGAGACAAACACACACAAACACACCAACACACAGTCACACAAACTACTAGAACTGTTGTTGATATAGTCACATATATTTAGTAAACAAGACGTTTTTAAACCAAAATATGTCCAAACATCAGACTTTAAAAGCTGCTGGACTCACTGTATCCTCTCATCCTCAGTCATCACTGTATTCTCTCGTCCTCAGTCATCACTGTATCCTCTCGTCCTCAGTCATCTCTGTATCCTCTCATCCTCAGTCATCACTGTATTCTCTCATCCTCAGTCATCACTGTATCCTCTTGTCCTCAGTTGTCACTGTATCCTCTCGTCCTCTGTTGTCATTGTATCCTCTCGTCCTCAGTCATCACTGTATCCTCTCGTCCTCAGTCATCACTGTATCCTCTCGTCCTCAGTCATCACTGTATCCTCTCATCCTCAGTCCTCACTGTATCTCCTCGTCCTCAGTCATCACTGTATCCTCTCGTCCTCAGTCATCACTGTATCCTCTCATCCTCAGTCCTCACTGTATCTCCTCGTCCTCAGTCATCACTGTATCCTCTCATCCTCAGTCCTCACTGTATCTCCTCGTCCTCAGTCATCACTGTATCCTCTCATCCTCAGTCCTCACAGTATCTCCTCGTCCTCAGTCCTCACTGTATCTCCTCGTCCTCAGTCATCACTGTATCCTCTCGTCCTCAGTCATCACTGTATCCTCTCATCCTCAGTCCTCACTGTATCTCCTCGTCCTCAGTCCTCACTGTATCTCCTCGTCCTCAGTCCTCACTGTATCTCCTCGTCCTCAGTCCTCACTGTATCTCCTCGTCCTCAGTCCTCACTGTATCTCCTCGTCCTCAGTCATCACTGTATCTCCTCGTCCTCAGTCATCACTGTATCTCCTCGTCCTCAGTCCTCACTGTATCTCCTCGTCCTCAGTCCTCACTGTATCCTCTCATCCTCAGTCCTCACTGTATCTCCTCGTCCTCAGTCCTCACTGTATCTCCTCGTCCTCAGTCCTCACTGTATCTCCTCGTCCTCAGTCCTCACTGTATCTCCTCGTCCTCAGTCCTCACTGTATCTCCTCGTCCTCAGTCCTCACTGTATCTCCTCGTCCTCAGTCCTCACTGTATCCTCTCATCCTCAGTCCTCACTGTATCTCCTCGTCCTCAGTCCTCACTGTATCTCCTCGTCCTCAGTCCTCACTGTATCTCCTCGTCCTCAGTCCTCACTGTATCTCCTCGTCCTCAGTCCTCACTGTATCTCCTCGTCCTTAGTCATCACTGTATCTCCTCGTCCTCAGTCATCACTGTATCTCCTCGTCCTCAGTCATCGCCTCATAATTTCATCACAAAAATGTGACACTGAATATCTACATGTTATTATATCTAAATCTGTAAACTATTTAAAAAATATATGGTAACACATAAAATAGGATTTTAAAGCCAAAAATGAAATAAAAAAACGTGTATATTTTATAATCGGTACAGTCACATATGAATACAATACTGTGGAAAATAATATTGCGATACATAAATATTTTCCTACACCCCTATACACCACTGCACAGACCTGCACACACACACACACACATAAAGACACACACACGTACACATGCACACAGACGACTACACACACAAACGTACACACACAGACACAAGTACCTTATACTACTGAAAAATATTCTCTTTGAATTGTTGAAAGATTAAAAACGTATTTCCAGCGAAGGAACCAATCAGGGAGCAGCCACGGGTCACATGCTTGCCTGACGTGTCATCACCTCCATCTGGTCGCTCGGTGACGGAGCTCCTGGTATAAACATCTCCTCATAAAACACACTATCTTGTCCATCTGCTGGAGAGAACAAGACGTATGGTGTCTGGACGACTCAGACCTGAAGACACGGAGAAGGAATGTTCCTCCGTCTGATCGTTCCAGCAGCAGTCGCTGCGGAGGCAGAACCTCATCAACGTCAGCGTCTCGTGGTCGAGGTCCGTCTCTGAAGGTCGTCTGAACACATCCAGGCGTTCGATGGACCTGGTCCTGCTCACTAGTATTGATTTGTACCTTATCCTTGATATCGCTCGTCAAAAACACACACTTGTTAACTAGTGGCTTCCAAAAACTCTGACATATTAACTATTTAAACCTAAATTAAGTCAGCCAGTGAACTAGTCATGCAGTTTTACATTACTAGTGAACTTATGAAGGTTAAAAAGCATACTAGTGACCTAGTTTACTAGTTAACACTTTCAGGCCCATTAGTTTACTAGTCCTGTTGCAAAAAAAGTTGATAGTTAACTAGTTACTGCATTACTGTCACTAGTTTACATATTGAATCAAACTGACATGTTTAATAATTAAATCTTAATTGAGCTTACTAGTAAACTAGTCATGCAGTTTTACATTTCTAGTGAACTTGTAAAGATTTAAAAATGTACCAGTGGACTAGTGAAGGCCAAAACGCTCACTAGTTAAGTAGTCCAAGCTGTTTTGCCCTTACTAGTAAATTTGTTTGATCCAATATGTTTACTAGTTAACTAATGACAGTAATGCAGTTACCAGTTTACTAGTAACCTTTTGAACTAGCAGCACTAGTAAACCAGTGGGCCTGAAAGTGTTTAGTAAGTCCAGCAGTGAACTAGTCATGCAGTTTTAAATTACTAGTGAACTAGTGAAGGTTAAAAAGCATACTAGTGAACTAGTGTGCATTATGCCTTTCACTAGTTCACTAGTGAACATATTGGATCAAACTAGTTTACTAGTCAGACCAAAAAACCTTAAACTAGTTAACAAGGGAAAGTTTCGTTTTTTAAACCTTCACTAATTCTTTAGTAATATAAAACTTCATAACTAGTTCATTTGTAAGTTCAACTTAGGTTTAACTATTTAACATGCCAGTTTGATCCAATATGTTTACTAGTGACAGTAATGCAGTTACTAGTTAACTAGTAACCTTTTGCAGCAGCAGTAGTAAACTAGTAGGCCTGGAAGTGTTTACTAGTAAACTAGTGAAAGGCATAATGCACACTAGGTCACTAGTATGCTTTTTACCCTTCATTACTTCACTAGTAATGTTAAACTACATGACTAGTTCACTGGTGAGCTTAATTTAGGTTTACCTAGATAGATAGATCAAACTTTATTGATCCCTCTGGAGGTCTCCTTCGGGAAATTGTTGACAATTAAAACTAGTTAACATGTCAGAGTTTTCGGAACCCACTAGTTAACCAGTGTGTGGTTTGTGGTTTGTCATGTGATATGAAGGACGTGGAATAAATCTTTCCACACACTGGAGCAGTGAAGCTTCCAGACCAGGAGCGTCTCATAAAGGGGAAGAAAAGGTTCTGCCAGATGGATTCTGCAGAAGTGACAGTTAAAGAGAAACTTTCAATGGATCCTCAAAGACTCGCGTCGTTCATCAACGTCTCGACGCTTCGCTCTGAACGATTCACCGCGAGAGTCGATCTGCGATGATGGATGTTGGAACGTCTGACGCTGGATCAACCAACTCGTTATCATCTGTTTTTCACGACATGAGACCAGATCTAAACGTCCGCCCGGATCTGAAGACTTCTTCAAATAAATGTCTGCAAGTCAGTGTCGGCTTCAAACTGGCATCTCTCTGCTGCACCTGAGTTATTACTTTAGAAAGTCGCTCTGAAATCTGGACGAACGAGAGGTTACGAGGGTCCATCATGACGTAATAATGGCTTCACTCCTCCTCCAGCTGTAATCGAGCTTTGTTTATACAACAAATCCCTTGGAGGTGGAGACCATTGATGACGCACGGTGACAAACCTCCACACTTGCCCGATCACAACAGAGTGGGTGTGGTTATGGTCAACAAGATTTCATCTCCAGAAAAAAACATTTGAATGATCACATGACACTCATATGACATAAATAAATGATAACATGACCCATGTCATTTTAACATGTTACCAAATTATACTTAATGACATACAAAAAACCTTATTATGGTTATAATATGTTCACATTATGTGCGTCATGTGACCCTAAATCATGATCACATGACACACGAAGTTCATCATTTATCACATGACACATCATTCTCACATGTCACCCTAGTATAATCAATGACGTACATGTCAACATATTGTAGTTATTATTTGTTCACATGACCAACATTATGGTCACATGACACACGAAGTTCATAATGTATCACATGACACATCATTTTCACATGTCACCCTAGTATAATCGATGACATACATCTCAACATATTATAGTTATTATACTGTATGTTCACATGAACAACATTATGGTCACATGACACTCATAATGGTCACATGACTCAAATAAATGATCACATGACACTCATAATGGTCACATGACTTAAATAAATGATCACATGACACTCATAATGGTCACATGACTTAAATAAATGATCACATGACACACATAATGGTCACATGACTCAAATAAATGATCACATGACACTCATAATGGTCACATGACACTCATAATGGTCACATGACTTAAATAAATTATCACATGACACACATAATGGTCACATGACTCAAATAAATGATCACATGACACACATAATGGTCACATGACTCAAATAAATGATCACATGACACTCATAATGGTCACATGACTTAAATAAATGATCACATGACACACATAATGGTCACATGACTCAAATAAATGATCACATGACACTCATAATTGTCACATGACACTCATAATGGTCACATGACTCAAATAAATGATCACATGACACTCATAGTGGTCACATGACTTAAATAAATGATCACATGACACTCATAATGGTCACATGACACTCATAATGGTCACATGACTTAAATAAATTATCACATGACACACATAATGGTCACATGACTCAAATAAATGATCACATGACACACATAATGGTCACATGACTCAAATAAATGATCACATGACACTCATAATTGTCACATGACACTCATAATGGTCACATGACTCAAATAAATGATCACATGACACTCATAGTGGTCACATGACTTAAATAAATGATCACATGACACTCATAATGGTCACATGACTTAAATAAATGATCACATGACACTCATAATGGTCACATGACTTAAATAAATGATCACATGACACACAACATCCAGAAAAATGCCTCTACGATACAGTCGATGACGTACATATGAACATATTTTGGTTAATTTAACATGACACACATAACGGATCAACTTTATTCATACAAACGCTCCAGTGATTCTCAACACGGTTACACAACTTTCATTGACTTCTATATATCTTTTCTCACCACAAAAACGTGTCCTTCGGGGC
>NC_141819.1:3665517-3730517 GCF_982586985.1 Callionymus lyra
CTTTGTTTGTTTGTACATTTGTGTTTGATTGTATGTTTGTCTGTACGTTTGTACATCTGTGTTTCTTTGTGCGTTTGTATCTTTATGTTTGTTTGGACATTTGTATTTGTCCGTACGTTTGTTTTTGTTTGTGCGATTGTGTTTCTTTATGTGTTTGTATCTTTATGTTTGTAAATTTGTGTTTGTCCGTACGTTTGTACATCTGTGTTTCTTTGTGCGTTTGTATCTTTATGTTTGTTTGGACATTTGTGTTTGTCTGTACGTTTGTACATCTGTGTTTCTTTGTGCGTTTGTATCTTTATGTTTGTTTGGACATTTGTATTTGTCTCTACGTTTGTTTTTGTTTGTGCGATTGTGTTTCTTTATGTGTTTGTATCTTTTTGTTTGTACATTTGTGTTTGTCTGTACTTTTGTTTTTGTTTGTGCGCTTGTGTTTCTTTGTGTGTTTATATCTTTATGTTTGTTTGTACATTTGTGTTTGTCTGTACATTTGTTTTTGTTTGTGCGCTTGTGTTTCTTTGTGTATTTGTATCTTTATGTTCGTACATTTGTGTTTGTCTGAACATCTGTGTTTCTTTGTGCGTTTGTATCTTTATGTTTGTTTGTACATTTGTGTTTGTCTGTACGTTTGTTTTTGTTTGTGCGCTTGTGTTTCTTTGTGTATTTGTATCTTTATGTTCGTACATTTGTGTTTGTCTGAACATCTGTGTTTCTTTGTGCGTTTGTATCTTTATTTTCTTTTTACATTTGTCTTTGTCTGTACATTTGTTTTTGTTTGTACATAGACTTTAAATCGTGAAGACAAGATGGACGTTACAGACGACAGTATATGGAGGTATTTAAATGTTTATTTAATGTATTGTTAAGTGTCTTTTTAGACGAAGACAACTGAGCTCCAGTCGCTACATTAAAATGAACAAACATTTTTGTCTATAACTCTTAAAAAAGAACACATTACTTAAAGGTTTGTGAAATGAACAGTCATTGGGGGTCTCATGTGTCCCAGGAGGTCCTCTGTGTGACGGGGACATCGAGGAGGCAGATGGAGTCCTGAAGGTCTTCTGTCCCTGGCACGACTACGCCTTCGACCTCAGGACGGGAGAGTCCGGGACAAAGTTAAAGGTCGGTCGTTTCAAAAGGATGTTATTTTTTTGTATCCTTGTGTTTTTTCCTTTCATCTATGCTCGTTGTATTTGCACTTTGTTCTTGCTTTTATGAAGCTTCTGTACCTTCTAACATCTGCTGAGACCTGATCTCCAGAAGCAGATCTCCAGAGGGATCAATAAAGTCTAACATCTTTACGTCTTCTCGTTCCCTTCCTATCCCCTCGCCCGTCGTCGCAGCAACGGGTGTACCAGGTCAAGCTGGAGGACGGGAACGTGTTCGTCAAACACCCGAGCCTCGTCTCTCCATGAAGGACTTCCCACCGGACGACGAGCTGGACAGAAGCTAGAAGCTAGAAGTCTCCGGCAGGAGGAACATTCCTCGCCCACGTAAACAAAGCCGAGACATTCCTGAGTCGTATCTGTCGAGAGACGGTTTCCACTGTCGTGAGGCTGAGATCTCGTCTGCAGAAGACATGACTTCATGAGAGGGACGGACTCTTGTCTGAGCTTTGATAACAGACCAGACAGAAGCTCGTGTTTGTCCAGAAGAAGATAAGAACATGTGACCCTGAGGACGATCCACCAGTTTCACTTCATTGCATCGTATTCCTTCAACCGATTTTAACTATTTTTTAAATTGTCAACTTGAATAAAAAAGTGTTAATTCTTTCAAGTCATTTTATGAACTTTTATTTCGAAAAAGTATTTAATTAATATCAGTACACAATGTTTTTGTCACTTTACAATATCAATATTTGAGAGCACTGAGTTGATTGTTTAGGTTTTTTGTTTCGTATATTTTATCTTTTACCGAAGCTGAAGTAAAAATGAAATCCTGTGAGGTCCTGGTGAGACGAGAAGATACAGTGAAGACTGAGGACGACAGGATACAGAGATTACTGAGGATGAGAGGATACAGTGACTCCAGCAGTGATATCCAGCAAAACATATTTTGGTTTGAAAACAAATGAAAGCAGTTACGACTTTGTCAAGAGCCATGTGGTCTGTAAATACTACAACACCAGAGTCAAGTACTGGACAATACTACACATATATACTTGTTACTACACTATCACAACACCAGAGTCAAGTACTGGACAATACTACACATATATACTTGTTACTACACTATCACAACACCAGAGTCAAGTACTGGACAATACTACACATATATACTTGTTACTACACTATCACAACACCAGAGTCAAGTACTGGACAATACTACACATATATACTTGTTACTACACTATCACAACACCAGAGTCAAGCACTGGACAATACTACACATATATACTTGTTACTACACTATCACAACACCAGAGTCAAGTACTGGACAATACTACACATATATACTTGTTACTACACTATTACAACACCAGAGTCAAGTACTGGACAATACTACACATATATACTTCTTACTACACCATCACAACACCAGAGTCAAGTACTGGACAATACTACACATGTATACGTGTTACTACACTATCACAACACCAGAGTCAAGTACTGGACAATACTACACATATATACTTGTTACTACACTATTACAACACCAGAGTCAAGTACTGGACAATACTACACATATATACTTGTTACTACACTATCACAACACCAGAGTCAAGTACTGGACAATACTACACATATATACGTGTTACTACACTATTACAACACCAGAGTCAAGTACTGGACAATACTACACATATATACTTGTTGCTACACTATGACAACACCAGAGTCAAGTACTGGACAATACTACACATATATACTTGTTACTACACTATCACAACACCAGAGTCAAGTACTGGACAATACTACACATATATACTTCTTACTACACCATCACAACACCAGAGTCAAATACTGGACAATACTACACATGTATACGTGTTACTACACCATCACAACACCAGAGGTAAGTACTGGACAATACTACACATGTATACGTGTTACTACACCATCACAACACCAGAGTCAAGTACTGGACAATACTACACATATATATGTGTTACTACACTATCACAACACCAGAGTCAAGTACTGGACAATACTACACATATATACGTGTTACTACACTATCACAACACCAGAGTCAAGTACTGGACAATACTACACATATATACGTGTTACTACACTATCACAACACCAGAGTCAAGTACTGGACAATACTACACATATATACTTCTTACTACACCATCACAACACCAGAGTCAAGTACTGGACAATACTACACATGTATACGTGTTACTACACCATCACAACACCAGAGTCAAGTACTGGACAATACTACACATATATACTTGTTACTACACTATCACAACACCAGAGTCAAGTACTGGACAATACTACACATATATACGTGTTACTACACTATCACAACACCAGAGTCAAGTACTGGACAAAACTACACATATATACGTTTTACTACACCATCACAACACCAGAGTCAAGTACTGGACAATACTACACATATATACTTGTTACTACACTATCACAACACCAGAGTCAAGTACTGGACAATACTACACATATATACTTGTTACTACACTATCACAACACCAGAGTCAAGTACTGGACAATACTACACATATATACTTGTTACTACACTATCACAACACCAGAGTCAAGTACTGGACAATACTACACATATATACTTGTTACTACACTATCACAACACCAGAGTCAAGTACTGGACAATACTACACATATATACTTCTTACTACACTATCACAACACCAGAGTCAAGTACTGGACAATACTACACATATATACTTGTTACTACACTATCACAACACCAGAGTCAAGTACTGGACAATACTACACATATATACTTGTTACTACTCTATCACAACACCAGAGTCAAGTACTGGACAATACTACACATATATACTTGTTACTACACTATCACAACACCAGAGTCAAGTACTGGACAATACTACACATATATACTTGTTACTACACTATCACAACACCAGAGTCAAGTACTGGACAATACTACACATATATACGTGTTACTACACTATCACAACACCAGAGTCAAGTACTGGACAATACTACACATATATACGTGTTACTACACCATCACAACACCAGAGTCAAGTACTGGACAATACTACACATATATACTTGTTACTACACTATCACAACACCAGAGTCAAGTACTGGACAATACTACACATATATACTTGTTACTACACTATCACAACACCAGAGTCAAGTACTGGACAATACTACACATATATACTTGTTACTACACTATCACAACACCAGAGTCAAGTACTGGACAATACTACACATATATACTTGTTACTACACTATCACAACACCAGAGTCAAGTACTGGACAATACTACACATATATACTTGTTACTACACTATCACAACACCAGAGTCAAGTACTGGACAATACTACACATATATACTTGTTACTACACTATCACAACACCAGAGTCAAGTACTGGACAATACTACACATATATACTTGTTACTACACTATCACAACACCAGAGTCAGATACTGGACAATACTACACATATATACTTGTTACTACACTATCACAACACCAGAGTCAAGTACTGGACAATACTACACATATATACTTGTTACTACACTATCACAACACCAGAGTCAAGTACTGGACAATACTACACATATATACTTGTTACTACACTATCACAACACCAGAGTCAAGTACTGGACAATACTACACATATATACTTGTTACTACACTATCACAACACCAGAGTCAAGTACTGGACAATACTACACATATATACTTGTTACTACACTATCACAACACCAGAGTCAAGTACTGGACAATACTACACATATATACTTGTTACTACACTATCACAACACCAGAGTCAAGTACTGGACAATACTACACATATATACTTGTTACTACACTATCACAACACCAGAGTCAAGTACTGGACAATACTACACATATATACTTGTTACTACACTATCACAACACCAGAGTCAAGTACTGGACACAAGACATTCATCAAAGAAAGTCATTAAATGATAGAAGCTCCTAAATAACTCGACAAAATAATTAATTTTTCTCTTGATGTTTTGAAGGTTATTGAAGTGTTTCTCAGGCATATTACTGTAATCCAAGGTATCTCACTTTAAATCTCCTCGAGGGTTGAAATACACTCAAGGCCACCCAAGTCAGTTTCTATGGCAGCTAACGACCTCAAAACAAGATGAGAAACTCATGAAATATGAAGCTGTTCTATTATCTTTAACAAGATTCAAGCCAGAAAAATGTTGCTGACCAGGTTTTCTTTGGTCAAAAGTAAAAAGTATCTTTCCTCTCATTCACACCAGAACAGACCAGGTTGCAATAAAACCCGTTTGAAAACTGCATTCCTCACATAACTGGATCTACTTTTACTACCTTTTTATTGTGTTGGTTTTATGCTGCAGCCTTTTTATTATGCGTTTTTATTGTATTTTGTGATTTTAATACGTGATTTTGTTGTATTACGAGACATTTATGGATATTTTTTTGATGTTTTTGAAAGACGCTCTTAAATAAAATATATTATTATCGTTACTAAAAGTAAGTAATATTTATAAAGCGCTTTTCCAGACCAGGGTCACAAAGCACTTAAACAATCAAAACAATATTCAATAAAATATATACTTTAAAGATCAAGATAAAACTGAGACAAACACAGGAGTCTCAGAGAATCAAGGAAAAGCTCAAATCAAAGTGTCTTGAGATGTTTCTTGAAGGAGTCAGTAGATCATCAAACACAGATGTTTCTTGAAGGAGTCAGTAGATCATCAAACACAGATGATTCTTGAAGGAGTCAGTAGATCATCAAACACAGATGATTCTTGAAGGAGTCAGTAGATCATCAAACACAGATGTTTCTTGAAGGAGTCAGTAGATCATCAAACAAAGATGTTTCTTGAAGGAGTCAGTAGATCATCAAACACAGATGTTTCTTGAAGGAGTCAGTAGATCATCAAGCACAGATGTTTCTTGAAGGAGTCAGTAGATCATCAAACACAGAGATGTTTCTTGAAGGAGTCAGTAGATCATCAAACACAGATGTTTCTTGAAGGAGTCAGTAGATCATCAAACACAGATGTTTCTTGAAGGAGTCAGTAGATCATCAAACACAGATGTTTCTTGAAGGAGTCAGTAGATCATCAAACACAGATGTTTCTTGAAGGAGTCAGTAGATCATCAAACACAGATGTTTCTTGAAGGAGTCAGTAGATCATCAAACACAGAGATGTTTCTTGAAGGAGTCAGTAGATCATCAAACACAGATGTTTCTTGAAGGAGTCAGTAGATCATCAAACACACATGTTTCTTGAAGGAGTCAGTAGATCATCAAACACAGATGTTTCTTGAAGGAGTCAGTAGATCATCAAACACAGATGTTTCTTGAAGGAGTCAGTAGATCATCAAACACAGATGTTTCTTGAAGGAGTCAGTAGATCATCAAACACAGATGTTTCTTGAAGGAGTCAGTAGATCATCAAACACAGATGTTTCTTGAAGGAGTCAGTAGATCATCAAACACAGATGTTTCTTGAAGGAGTCAGTAGATCATCAAACACAGATGTTTCTTGAAGGAGTCAGTAGATCATCAAACACAGATGTTTCTTGAAGGAGTCAGTAGATCATCAAACACAGATGTTTCTTGAAGGAGTCAGTAGATCATCAAACACAGATGTTTCTTGAAGGAGTCAGTAGATCATCAAACACAGATGTTTCTTGAAGGAGTCAGTAGATCATCAAACACAGATGTTTCTTGAAGGAGTCAGTAGATCATCAAACACAGATGTTTCTTGAAGGAGTCAGTAGATCATCAAACACACATGTTTCTTGAAGGAGTCAGTAGATCATCAAACACACATGTTTCTTGAAGGAGTCAGTAGATCATCAAACACACATGTTTCTTGAAGGAGTCAGTAGATCATCAAACACAGATGTTTCTTGAAGGAGTCAGTAGATCATCAAACACAGATGTTTCTTGAAGGAGTCAGTAGATCATCAAACACAGATGTTTCTTGAAGGAGTCAGTAGATCATCAAACACAGATGTTTCTTGAAGGAGTCAGTAGATCATCAAACACACATGTTTCTTGAAGGAGTCAGTAGATCATCAAACACACATGTTTCTTGAAGGAGTCAGTAGATCATCAAACACACATGTTTCTTGAAGGAGTCAGTAGATCATCAAACACAGATGTTTCTTGAAGGAGTCAGTAGATCATCAAACACAGATGTTTCTTGAAGGAGTCAGTAGATCATCAAACACAGATGTTTCTTGAAGGAGTCAGTAGATCATCAAACACAGATGTTTCTTGAAGGAGTCAGTAGATCATCAAACACACATGTTTCTTGAAGGAGTCAGTAGATCATCAAACACAGATGTTTCTTGAAGGAGTCAGTAGATCATCAAACACAGATGTTTCTTGAAGGAGTCAGTAGATCATCAAACACAGAGATGGTTCCAAAGCTTAGGAGCAACAGTCTGGAAGGATTTCTCTCCTCTGGTCCGGAAGTTCAGGAACCATCAGTAGATTCTGATCCACAGACCTCAGAGCCCGAGCTGGGGTGTAAGTCTGGATCAGATCATGAAGACCATGAATAGATCTGAAAGTAAGAACCAGAATTTTAAAATGATCCTGAAAGAAACCAGTGAAGAGTTTGAAGGAGAAATGTGAGTTCTTCTACTAGAGCGGCTCAGGATTCTGGCTGCAGAGTTCTGTAATCAAGGCTGTAGATCTATTGATTTTACGTGTCATATGTGTCAGTATCTTATATATATATATAATAAATGCAGATGTTTAATTGCTTTCAAAACCAAAACTTCATCTTTTTTAAACTTATGCAAAAGTAATATAAAAGTAGTTTAACGTTTAAAGACAGTTATATTGCAAAAGATATGACATGACAGTAATAGGTAAAAAATATTGCAGTAATATTTTCAAGTGTCCAAAACTGTTTCTGACACTTGTTCTCCTGCTACACACTTCATGGACCAACATTTACTCTTAAATGATGATAAGTTCGTGGATAAACGTGTGGAAGCTTCACGAGCTGAACTTCACCAACGACCCCAGAACTGTTGTTTTTCTACTTGACGTCCAACTGCTCGTTCCTCCTGAAAGACTCGCTGTATTTCCTGCTCTTGGCCGACTCACTGCTTTCCAGTCACGGAGGTGTCGGCGACGCCGTTGCTCGACACCCTCTGAGTTGTCGCTGCCTGCCGAGAGGTTTATTGCGGTGATTCTTCCACTGGCTCGGAGTGAGTCGTCCATTCACACGAGCGCTGGCGGCTCACGCTTCACACCGATGCCAAGACTTGAGTGCTCGAGCTATAGTGTAGGAATCACTGTGTCATATGAACTTTATTTATGTTCCACTCCATGACATCGTAGAGTTGAGAGTGACCGGAGTGGTCGCTGCCTCATGCCCTGATTAGCTGGGATAGACGCTTTTCTTCTTAAATCTTTGTTTTCATTCAACTGTTCGGATCTTGCTGTGCTATGCTGTGGTGTGTTGGGGTGGAAATGTGTCCAAGAGGAGTGTCAACAGGTTGGACAGGTTGATCAGGAGGGCTGGTTCTGTGGTTGGAATGAAGCTGGACTCACTGGTGACAGTTGCTGAGAGGATATCATTGAACAAACTACTGTCCATCATAGATGATGACAGTCATCCTCTGAACACTGTCATCAGTGAGCAGAGAAGCAGATGAAGCACGAATGCTCCTACCAGGTGCAACACTAATAGACTCAGGGACTCATTCATCCCTCGGGCTATTCAATTGTACAATTCTGAGTTCGGGGGCAGGAGTGGAGTGAAAGTATCTGGATGTTCTGTTCCATGTTAGTCTTTGTATCTTTGTCTTTGTTGTTTTTCTTTCCTTGACCTATGTTCTTTGTCTTTAGACTTAGATTGTGTCATCTTGTTCTTCCTCTTTATGTTCTTCTTATTTTATTTTTTATGTATTATTTTTTATTGTTTATGAAAAATTGCTGGCTATTGGTAAAAAACAATTTCCCAAAGGAGACCTCCTGAGGGATCAATAAAGTTTTACCTTACCTTCGTTACCTTACCTATCTTGTTGTCTTTGTTTAAGTTGCTCTGAAATCTGGGCGAACGAGAGGTTACGAGAGTCCATATGGAATAAAAATGGCTTCACTCCTCCTGCAGCCGGCTGTAATCACATCCAGCTTTGTTTATACAACGAGTCCCTTGGAGGTTGAGACTTCCGTGATTGATGACACGTGGTGATAAACCTCCATGCTTGACCAATCACAGCAGAGTGGGCGTGGTTACGGTCGCTGGATTGGTGATTCGATTGGATGGCGTCATTAACAGTTATGCGGATGATGCACTGATCTATGATCGTAAAAAAGAGACTCTGTCTCTCAGCTGGACTGGAAACACCTCGGAAGAGTCATTTTATTTTTAGGGTTTTTTTAAGTTGTTTTTTTTTTTAATCCAAAACCCTTAAGATATTTAAGACAGAATCAAAATGCAATAAAAAAATGTAGCTTGTTTTTTATTTAGTTTTTGCTGAAACCAATGGGAAAGTGAACCAAAACATGAACAACATGAAAGTCATATCCTCCAGATTAAGGGCCACCTGCTGCCCTCTGACTGTATTTATGTGACCTTCATGAGGTCAAAGATCAATTACTATTTTATATTATATATACATTACTGGTCTCTAGCTATGACTATAGGCTACTTTTCTTCATTGCTTTTGACCCTGTATGTGAAGTTAGGTTTAAGTTGAGCTTTTATATCAGATTTAAATGTATGAACATATTTTGCTTGATTATACCACCTGATTTTACATTGTTTCACATTCATTGGTGCTTGACGGCCTCTGAACCACCACCTCGGGTCCAGACAGTGTTAGAGGAGAAGAGTGACCAGTTACGCGGGTCGAACATACTCTTCAGATCAATCAGTCAAAGGAAGCAAAACAACAGTCGAACAACAGTCGAATGAAAAAACAATACCACGAACATACATGTAGAGTTTGTGGATCAGATCACGGATGGAAGGTCTGACCATGAATAGATCTGAAAGTAAGAACCAGCATTTTAAAATGATCCTGAAAGAAACTAGTGAAGAGTTTGAAGGAGAAATGTGAGTTCTTCTACTAGAGCAGCTCAGAGTTTTGTATGAACTCTACATGTAACTCATTTCTATTTCATATTTTAAATGGATTAAAATCAATTTTAAAAAAAACATGCAAAGATATGTGGTTTTAATAAAGGTTGTCAATATTTTATAATGCGTCTCATTCTGGTTTTGACTTAACTGGTTCTGAACTGGTCCGACCCTCCCAGTACTGATGGACTGTGATACAACAATAAGTACAACAACTTCCTTCAAATATACGGGAAGAGAAAAGAAACAGATCAGGCCTGAGATAAAACACTAAATGCAATATATTGTTTTAAGTTACTTAATGAAACCTATTTCAGTCATTCCTGGGATTTGATTGGTCGACTGAAGAATTATTAAACTCAAGATGATGCTGTGTTTGATTGGTCTGTAGTTAAAAGTAATAAGGTATAAAAAAAATGTAATCGCTGTCTTACGGTCTGTGTAAAGTTATACTATTCAGAAATAAATGCTTAAAGTTCTCAGAAATGTCTGATTTATTAAACAGTGTCGCTTCAAATGTCATTTTAACTTGAGATGAAAGTTTTTACCAAATATTCACAGATCGTTTTAATCAACCTTTGACATATAATCTTGACGACAAGTTTTTTTTCCAACCATTGTGTCAAACTTTCAAAGATCAGACGCTCAGATAAGAGAAGAAAAGAATGAATTTATTTACAATTATTTGATCCAGTTGTTGATGATTCCATACACTTTAAAGTGTTATTTTATGATGAATTATTGTCTTTTAAAGTCAGTTTTGTTAGAGTTCGGACCTTCTGTCGTGTTGCTTCTACTCACCGTGGTGTGTTTGTTAAATACACAGCCGGTAAATAAACGTAAAGTTTCTGTTTCTAATGGTATTCAGTGTTTACGTGAATCCTGCCCAACAGAGTCCTGGTTCTGGTGACTCCCTACGATCCCAGAACAAAAGATTCAACACAAATAAAAACCCAGCGACACTTTGAACATCAGGCCACACAAACGTTCCCAGAGAGACTCGCGAAGACAAACATTCCACTTCAAACATATCTGGTGGATTCAGAGCTCAGCTCTCGTCATCTTTGGGGAAATGTTTTGTGTCTTAAACCTTCCTTTGAAGTCGCGGAGAAGACAAAGTGTGTGTAGAGCGTTGTGTAACGCTTTCGCTCGTGTTGTTATTGTTTCCTCGACTCGATAACTTGGTGGCGGACGAAGCCTGTCCATGTGCGAGCACTTCTGAAGACTCTTGGCAGTGATTGATTTGGTCGAAGAAACGCTTCACTTTCACCAAACACCCCAGAATTCAATCTGTCGCTCGGTGATCAGGCTTCGGATCGTCCAGTTGCTCCACAGATGCCGGTCCTTCTCGCTCTCCGTGGATGTGTTTTTTTTTCGAGGTAGAATTGATCCGCGGCCACATCTGGCTTCCATTATTTTCATCTTCGCAGGTTGGATGCGGCTCCTGCTTCAGGGGAGAAGTTTGTTTTCATCTGCACATCTGAGCCCTTCAGTCATGGACGGCTCGCTGCCTCGTAATTGGAGAGGTCAGCGATAATAACGAGGGAACCAGGAAGTGGGTTTTTTTTTCCGGGAGAGACGTCTGCTTTCAATAACCTGCTTCGTCTTGAGAAATGTCAACTGAGAGTGTGGATATATATTTGTTTATATATATATATATATATATATATATCTGCTCGTAGAGAAATGTCGTTTTCTAAACTACAACTTAAAGTGATAATTCAACCAAACTTCACACTTTTTCTGCCCTCATGTCGACACATGTTGATTATTTTCAGAATAATCTGTTCTTTTTTAGAGTTCTAGACAAAAATGTTTGTTCATTTTAATGTAGCGACTGGAGCTCAGTGGTCTTCATCTTCGTCCAAAAAAACATCCAAATACCTCCAAACTGCTCGTCTGTAACGTCCCTCTTGGACTCAAGGTCCTCATGAGAACATTGAAACTTAAACAAGTCTTTAGTTCAAGATTGTTTTTCTGAACAATTCTTCTGGTGTTTAGGCTTCAATGCAAGAGCAGTACGGAGGTATTTGGATGTTTTAAGTAACTATTTTAAGATCTTTCTAATAACCCCGGCGTCAATAACCCTGAATGTAAAATATAAACATTTAAACCGGAGCTCATCTCCTCGACTGAATTGTTTTTATTGAGCGAATATTAACTGTTAATCTAGTTTAAATGCATTCCTTTAAATAGTAAACGAGGGCGTGGAAAGGGACGAACAAGTCTGCGATTACTTCCACGTTGGTTGGGATGTGCAAAGGAAAAGTGCTTGTATTTTTGTGCGTGCACCATTTTCTGGATTTGAATGTACGGCCGTTTTTAGTAGAGAATCCACAAATTTCTTTGTAAACGAGGCCAGAGACTTTTACTACATTAAATATCTATATATTCACAGGCTGGTTAAACAACAGTTCGGGTCTTTCACGATCAGTACACACTGTACGAGTACGAAGTTTGAACGGGTGCTTAAGTCAACCTCAATGCAAGTTAATAGTCAAAGTACATTTCAGTTTGGATTATATTCATAATACGGGGTGTGGTTTACTCGAAGTGACGAAAAAGCCACAACTACACAATTCCATCGGCCAAAAATGCCCTAAAATAATTTTCCAGAGGAATAAGTGAATTAATATCTACATGTCTAAACATATATATAATTCAGAACCGCCCCAACTCCGCCTCTCGACCAGAGTCAGAGACAACATTTCCAAGATGGTCGCAACATCGTTCTAATCTGAGGTTCAGTTACTGACATCACAGATTATACTCTATGATCGATACAAATAGAAGACTATACTCTCAATGTTCATTACACAGGATGTTAACCAAAGTCCAGGTCAGACCATGAGGACATTGTAATTAGAAGGATAGTTTTCTCTTAGAGTATGTTTAGTTTTTGTTTATAAACAACACATCATCCAACAAGAATATGAGATTTTCATTTAATTTTTTTTACATCTTTAACTTTTTGGACGTTTCCAGTGTTTTTTCTTATCATTTCTAATCCCCTGAAGCTCACAATATAACACAGAAATCTTCATTTATTACGATATTTGTACTTGTTTTCTTGTGCAGTGAATCATATTTGGATCCATTAACTAAATCTATTTAATCAACGAGAATAATTCATGTGTTTGTTAAAATCGAATTAATATTCAAGAATATCTCCTGTCGTCTCATTATCTGAACACAAATGTAACTTCACGCTTAATCAAGTTTCTTTTGTGTGTTTTTGTGTATTGTTTCAGACTCAATTATGGTTTTCTCTTGTTTTTATTTAAGGAAGAATGAAGAGGAAGATGTTGCTCAGCAACTCAAATTTCCACTTTAGTTACAGAAACTTACACCATATTGCACATGAAAATATAAATCAACAACAAACGTCAAACAAATACGAGTCAATAGTTTAACACAGAGTTGTGGTGGGAAAACATGAGTAGCACCGAAGTCATGAATGGTCACTTTGAATAACGACACCGTCTATTATCATCTTCGAGGGTCTCAGCAATCAGTCGGATTCTCGCTTCTTTAGCTGTGAGAGGATGTTTGTCGAGAGCACAGTGGGTGTTAATGGGAAACAGTAGGAGGCATCGGAGAAAACATCCCTTGTTTAGCGGTTCTACGCCTCCTCGCACGGCATCTAAATAACATGTGCAGTTTGTAGATAAAAGGCTCAACGTTTGCCTCTGTTTGTGTCGTGAACGTCCGGCAGGATTACACGAAATTTAGGGAAAAGTTCGGTGGGTTTCAACTCAAACGTTGAGATACGTCAGAAAAACATCAAATCGAGTTTCCTCCGAACACGCCGGTCGCCGCGTTGAATACACAGATAAGAATGACATTCAAGAGGCAGGAAGCAAAGCAAAGTAAGATCAAGTAAGTACGATTAATGAGTCCTCCGTCATGATCAACGTCTCCGTTGAAGATGATTCCAGTTTTGTAGTTTCCTTCGCTCCAGAAGAAAGTTCATACTTTTCACCAACCTGGATCCTTAAACAGCCACAACTCTAGTCCCATCGTCACAGTCCCTGAAGATCTGTGGAGATAAACGGATCTTATTACTTCACGGTGTCGACAATACAACATGTTGACCTACACCACAGCAGGGGGGCCAGAAGGAAAATCCAAATATGTCCAATTCTTATGAATGTATGACCTGTCACCTCTCTCTCTTCCGGGGTTTTTGGTTGTTTGGATCTTACATTTATTTTCATACCCTGATTAGTACTTTAAATATATATTAACTGATACTGTCTTTGGTAATACTTTGGTCTGTAACACTTTTTAAGTGTATAAGTGATGACTCAACACTGTCATGGTCTTAGAAATGATTTTGAGGAGAGATCATTCTTGACGTCCCTTCCATTATTTTCATTGAATTGCTCGTAGGCCCAGCGTCACAGGGGCCCAGGGGCCCAGGCCTCTTCTCCACACAACCCTATAGGGTGAGAAAAACTTTCCGAGCCCTTTTGAACTCATCGCTACTTTTCGCAGATTTTGAGATGCAAGATCTACGAGACACTGGTGAGAGCAGTGATGCTGTTTGGTCTAGAGACCGTGAGGAAAAGGAAGCAGAGCTGGAGGTGGCAGAGGTGAAGATGTTGAGCTTCTCTTTGGGAGTGACCAAGATGGATCAGGAATGTGTCAATCAGAGGAACATGTGAGATGTTTCGGAGATAAGTTCAGAGAGAAGGAGATGGTCATGTACAGAGGAGAGATAGAGAGTATGTTGGTAGAAGGATGCTGGGGTTGGAAGTGCCAGGCAGGAGGTCTAGAGGAAGACCAAAGAGAAGGTTCATGGATGTAGTGAAACATGAAGTTGGTGTGTGTGTGGGAGAAGGAGAACAGGCTTAGATGGAGGAGGTTGTTCTGCTGTGGCGACCCCTGAAGGATCAGCCCAAAGGGAAAAAAAGAAGAAGAAGGTTAGCTCCATCAAGTCAAAAGGCATTCAGCCCTTTGAGGCTGTTGTAAGTCCTTCTTAGCGTCTCTCTTTCTAAGTTCTTCTTTATAGTTCGGTGAAAGTTCTGTAAAGGATTCTCTCCTAATAGGATTTCATACTCCAAGTGAGTGAGGCCACGGTTCTCAGGGTCTTGCTTATCAGTGGGTAAAGGGTATAGTGTAAGTTTGCAAGTCAGTGGAGCAGTTTAAGCAAAGAACTCTAGTTTAATGCTTGATCTACATTTTCTATCTGGTCTCATGCTTTGGGGAAGTGACCAGAGGACAAGATCGTATATACTACTGTTCAATTTATACTCCCGGAATATTCCCTAAAGTATGTATTCAAGAGAATCTACATTGAGAGAATTTTAGATGCTTAGGAATCTAATCGATGCGACTCCTGGATTCTTTAGGTGGGTATTCCCTTTTAGGAGGAGCTTGAAAGGAAATATCCTGGGACAAGGATTATGGGGAGACCTGGACTTCTTTACTCATGACCTGCCCCTCTAAAAAGGAATGGATAGATGATTGTTTCGATGGTTCGCATCTTCTCACAATAATTTACAGCCTTTGTTAGAGTTATAATGTTAAATGAAGCATCTTCAAAATAAGAATTTGTTCTCACCTATTGTCAAGATTATTGACGCAGTTGTGAGCGTGTGACCATCCTCCGTCTGGATGCACTGCTGACCCTTCGACTCTGTGTTCTGCTCTGCTGCTCTGAAGGGTACACCACCAGCTGGCTGGACGACCTCTGCACTTGTAAGCCCTCGGACTCTCTCATGTCCCTCGCCATCTGAGACAGCGCTTGACCTGGGTTGGTCTGCAAACGTTGGAAAAGACCTTCCCTTGTAATTTTTCTCTCCGGACAGCTGAAAGTCAATGCCACTCCTGAGTCGGACTTCATCTCTCTAGAGAACCCGTCGGAGGTTCCATCAAAGCAACGGCCGATGGCGATTTCTTTGGCGACCCGTGGGTTCTGGTCTGTAACTGTGTAAATGCCATAATTGTGCCCCAATGGATCTACGGGGGCGAGCATAGAGAATGCGTGGGACTCGTTGTTGATAGCGACTGGTGGGTGTTTTATCAGATACTCTTGAAGGAGGCCATTTGTGCCGATCCTACGACAGTTGCCCTGCGGAAGAAGGGCTATGAGGGATCTGTCCACCTCCGCTTGATCAAACAACATCCCACTACATTTGAACTCAACACAAGCAGCGGAAGTGTTGGCCTCTCGCATGTCCCGGGTGCTCCGGATATCTCGGATACCATAAAGTTTTCCCTTCGTCTCTCTGTGCGTTCCTCCATGATTCTGTGAACGGACCATCACTTCCTTCGGTCCTTGGATCTTCACTTTGATGAAGCAGGCCCGGAACTCTTGTGGATTTGGCCACCAGGAGAGATAGTCCCCCGTCCAGGTGGTTAAATCGCTCTCCTCGAACGGGACGACGTTATATTCGTACTTGTCCTTCTCTACTCTGAAGAACCTGAAGTGATTTGCATCAACTGGCGCATTTTCACAGGCAATCATACCTTGATAGGGATATATTGGCCCGTTGGTTTCATCCATGTTATTCTGGTTCGGCTTTGGAAGGTTGATTTTGAAGGCCGTCTTCTTGAGAGCGGGATCGTCATGATCCGACCGCTGATATTCTATTTTATCAAGATACGGTTGGGATACTCCAATTATATTTGGGTTCATCTTGGGAGAAGATGGAGCTGCTTCCAGTTCTTCGCCTCCCATCATAGCTGTGACGTAGGCTGTGTAGGCGTCACGACTCGTTGCGTCACAGAACGCGGGTAAACAAGCGCCATTTTGTCCTGTAATGACACTGTCAAAGCGACCCCATGCCCTGGGGTTTGCTGAATACCCTGGTTTTGGTTCGAGGTTTATCAAGCTGATGACGACACCTTCAAGCTGTTCACTAGGAAGGAACTTGTCACTCATGTAGGCTCGAACCTTTACAAAGCAACGTCGGTTTTCAGGGACGTCTAAATTGAAAAGCCGACGTTCTCTGATCTCCATGTTACCAATGAGGAAGGTGCGTTCTTCCCTTTTGCTCCGCCCGTGACCACCAGTGGTAGCAGTGTAGGAAAATTTACTCTCCTCTTCCCAGACTCCAGTGTCAGGATTTAAAGACCACAATTTCATCTTCGGAATATGATCTTCCATTTTGACATGCTGCGTGTCAAGAAGGACTTGAACCGCTCCGGCGCCCAACACTTCTTTGTTGGTCTCATCTCTGAAATCAACGGAAAACATGCCGTATGTCCGCAAGGGCAGCATGTCGCCTTCGTCGTCCACAAAGTTGAGGTCCCCGGGGGCTGCAGCAGCAGTGGTAATGTTTCTTGGGTCAATGAACGTGACACTTGCCTTCACGGTCCCCTCATATAGCTCTCCGTTGTCTTTGTGGAAGGAATTAGCCGGAATGACGAGCTGCCCGATGGGGTCCTCGCCCTTGATTTCACCGAGGTCAATGGAGTTGGTTTCATCGGCTTTAATGTCAATGGGTGTCTTCTTTCTCATCACCTTTACGTCGTGATAAATCGATCCACCTTTCTTGTCCAGAATGAACACTTTGGGAGTATCGAGGAACCTCTGAGTGGGATCCACAAAATTCACCACGAGTCTTTGCGTGTCCGGAGTGATTTGCAAAGTGAATCCTCCTTGAAAGCCGGTGGTGCCCATCCTTTCTTTCCCGATGTAAATGTGCCCAAAACGCAGAGGCTCGTTGTTGTCCGCCGTGACTACCCTGCCCCGGACCAGTACGGTCGGCTGCACACACTTCTGACAGCTGCACGAGGTGACGGCCCGGATGGGGAGACTGTAGCTTCCACAATCGATGTTACGGGTTTCGTAGTCTTGAACGGCGCAGCAGAAACTGCTTCCATCCCTGCAGCGCATGTCAAAGTCCAGAGAGCCGGCACATTTGTTGTGAGGGCAGCGTCCAGCGTTGTAATACATGGAGTCCGTCCCGGGTTGAACGCAGTCTACGGGCAGTCGGATTAGATGGTGTTCAGGAGTGGAACCGCAGGCGGGCGCTCCTTTAGCTGAAGAAAAAGATACATATTATTTTAAACTTAATGCACAAAGATATCTTGGCTTTGTTATCTTGTGATAAACAATCATCTTTCAGTAGGTTTCTTGTTGCATTGATAAAGAAATATAAGGCAGCAATGAGCAGGAAGCAGCAACGTTCCAGTAAGAAATAAGTGGAGCACATTCTGTGCGGACGTCACTCAGATAAACCTCGTTTTATCATATCGTTATATACTGATATTATTTTCTGTCAAAATATGTACATCTGGTTTTCACGTATTTTGCACAAAAACCGACAACTACAAACGTTTTTTGACAAAAACTTCTTTCACTTTTGTAATTAGCATTGTGCTAAATCTGGTGCAGCCATCTTTTTAATGTAACTGCACGTTGTCCTTTTAAATAAACTGAACTACACTGAATTAATTCATTCACTTTCTATGGCGCTTAATCCTTTAAGGGGGTCACAGGGATATGGAGCCTATCCTAGTTTCTTTGGCTGAGAGGTAGTGGGACACCCTGGACAGGATGCCAGTCTGTCTCAGGGCACACAAAGACACACAAACCTTCACACAAACAATTTCCCCAAGTTCTCAATCAACAGAATGTTTTTGTACCTTTGGAGGAAACCGGAGTAAACCCACACAACACTGAGCCAACATACAAACTCCACACAGAAAGGTCATGAGTCGACTCCCTCCAGACTTGGAAGCGAACCGATGACCTTCTAGCTGTGAGGTAATCGTGCTAACCACTGCACCACCGTGTTCCCCAATTTTTTTTAATAGTTAAGGTAATAATTTCCATGCAGGACAAAGTGTTTCTTCCAGGAGATGATTTATTGCCGAGAGAGTCTTCAATAAAAACTCTTATTTATGGTTGTATTATCACGTCTGCTAACTCTGAGATTCAACTCTCCCAGGTGTATCCTAAAATGTCTGGACTGCACTCGTCTGACTCAGAGAGAAGAGAAAAGGATTTATGGTTGGCTTTATTTTGCGTCTCTGCCCTTGAGAACGAATGATTTTTACAGGTTCCAGCGTCGCTTTAAACGATGTTGTTTCTACTAATGTCAGCATCATAAAACGTGTTGCCAGATCAGTTGTTATGTCGCGCTTCTGTCCAATTCTTTCAACATTTGAATCGTCATCAACTTCTTTCGACGTTTGCAGCAGATGTTTTTTAAGGTAAACTCCAATCGTAGCTGTTTACTTTTCCGCATGACTTCACGCCCACTTGAGCGAGCAGATCGGGACCAAATCCTCGCGGATCAAAGCCGCCGACAAGGCAATCATCCGCGTGAATAATGACCAACGTTGATGTCCATGAATCACTTTTCCATGACGTCACGATATTGTTTACTGGAAAGCCTCACTGGACTGCTACACCTCTGGATAAATAGAAATAAATTGATCACAAACAGGTTCGAGACCAACATACCGATGACGGCGAGGAAGGCGGGAGTGGACTTGGCGCTGCCTGCCGCGCTGCTGGTTTTACAGTAATATTGTCCAGACTGGTCAGTGCTCAGATCCTTCAGCACCAGGTCTTCGTCGTACTTGTAGATCTTTCGGTCCAGCAGGGTTCCATTGTGGTACCTTGACGAGAAGAAGAACGTGTTGAATACAAGAACCTGAATCGTTACCGTGATCTTTGGTGATTCGTTTCTCTGCTGCGACCATCAAGAGGTTGCAACTCGTTGACTTGATCGTTTTTCCGTAAACCTCACAGTCTAGTGCCGTGTCTCAAGTACACACTTCTCTTAGTGCACTGGTTAGTATCATCAGGATAGTGTACGTACTAACTAGTAACTAATCCTCCACAGATAGTATGTCTCAAATCAAACTCTGCTGCTACACACTAACAGGAAATGACGCGACAGCTTCTTCTTCTACTACTATTTAACGATGATTTCAAGCAGCTGTAGGAACACTATCGCCACCTGCTGGCAGCACGTTTGGTTTCAAGAAATATGAGAAATGTTGACGAAATATTTATGCTGGTATCAGCAGCGAAGGCGTGTCGTCCTCGTACTGCTGCTGAAAATACATCTGTAAGTATATATATACACATAACTTAGATGGAGTTGTTTAGTGTAGAAAGTGTCCATCGATCGTTTTTGTGGGCGTTTTAGTGACAATCTAGTGTGTATGGAGCACTACATTTACATACTGAGAATTGAGATGCACTTATGCACTAAAAATACTGAGTTTAAGTACACAAGTACGCGAGTTGAGAACCATCTATGGACTTCCTTGAGATCTACGAATACACAGTGAATCCCCATAAGTCCTCAGTAGATTTAATAGTCGTAGTAAACTTGCGAGTTACTATGAAACCATTATCTTAGGAAGGACAAAAATCTCCACCAAGTCAACGCTAGCAACCATCCATCCATTTTCTACCACTTATTTCCTCATGGGGGTCTGTGGTGGGGCTGGAGTCTATCCCAGTATCATAGGGCAAGAGGCAGGGGACACCCTGGACATGACGCTAGTCAGTCTCAGGACACACAAAGACACACAACCATTCACACACACACTCATACCGAGCTAAAATTTCCTCAAGTTCCTCAATCAACCTCTGTATGTTTGTGGACTGTGGGAGGAAACCGGAGGTCCTGAGCAGTGAACCAGCAACTTCTCGCTGTGAGGCAACACACAGGGTTGATTGATTTCACTGATTTCTTTGATGATCAGTATTGACTTGTTTTTTTCTTTTCTTTCTACTTGATCAGAGAAGCTGTGAGAAGCCAATCAAACCAAAACTTCCTGAATCCAGATGGAACTATGGAAAAACACAATCATTATTTTCCTCCACGTATCAAAGGTTGTGGACATTGTTAATGAGTCAGAGACACTGTATTATGATATGTTAATTATCTATATAGTACGTATTTAAGTGTAAGATTTACTACAGTATGTTTTTTAGGAAAATAGGACTATTTTCTAGTGGCAGCTCCAGCAGGAACATCTATTCTCTTCGCTCTTCAGCTGCATCATCGGGTTCTTCCCGAGGGTACCTGAGGTGTTCCCCCAGCCAGCATCTTATCCTGGGTCTACCTCGTGGTCTCTTACTGGTGGTTCCTGACCAGCGAGACATTCTGACCGGATGTTCGAGAGACCTTGAGCGACTCCTCGACGTCCATGTTCTTGTTATGGTTTCACTTTTCTTTTTTTGGTTTTATTTTGTTCCCTCACTTCCTGTTTCTTCCCTCACGTCAAGTAATGGCCACGGCTGGACCTCATGAGTGACCCCGACTTCAACCAGTCCAGACCTGTGAGCCGGATTTTCCTGCTCTGGTTTGTAGTTGGTTTTCTGTGGATTTTTCTTGTTGGACGTTTTGAATTGTGTGCCTCTTTGTGTGCTTGAGTTTGCTCTTGATGAGAGAGTGTTTTGACGCCTTGTTTTGTTTTGTGTTTCCAGGTTCCGTGTTGTTTCCTTGGTTTCCTGTTTTATTCACCGGTTCAGTGAACGTTCTGGTTTTTGGACTTTTTTGGAGACTTCTGGTTTTCTTTGTTTCGTATTGTTTTGGACTTGTTACTTATTAAATGTGATATTTGTTATCGAAAGAGTCGTCTAACTCGTTGATATCGTGACACTTCCAACTGCATCTCAGGGAGAGTCGAGCCAAAGGACTTCAAGCGCTCGTACGACGCCAAAAACTCCCATCAGATCATTTTCCTTCGACCTCAGTTTCACCGTCAAGTGTTGACGTCTCTGTTCCTTATCTTCTTCGTATCTATATATAGGTCACAACAACAATATCAATGTTAATCCGATTTGATTTTGAGCGAATCACTCGACAGGAAAAACGACTCGGCCTGATTTGACACTCGTGTCATAGAACGTGACTCGTTTTCTTCGTTATCTTATTATTATTATGACAACAATCTACACAAGTGAGGTCAAGAATCTGGACATATCTGAACACTTTGGCTTCACGATATATCGGAAAAATATCGCGATATCGGAACGTGCGATATGCATATCGAAAACATGTGATAATTTATCATTTTATATTGTATAATCATCATATTGTTATATGTATATATAATAATCAATCATTTCTTAAATGCGCATTTCGACCAATCAGTGTCACGTTCTGTAAAGTTGTCAATTTGTACTTCTATGTCTCGTTGTTGTTTACGTCTCCGTCTGTCTGTGAACTGTGCGGCTCGTTAGGCTTGGTTTCTATGGCGACGCGCCGGCGGCTCCTCTCTGATATCGCTCAGTTTCACAGGAAACCGATGCAAGTCCCGCGAAAACTGAATGTGAAATAGTTGAAATAAACTAAAAGTGAAATATCTCATAGTTTTTCTTCTTTAAACCCCTGGACCTCCACGACAGTACTCGCTCCAGCACGCAGCTACATTTTTAGCTGAAGGAAAAAAATATCACATTAATATCGATATTGCACTTATTTCCAATATCGTGCAGCTCTACTGAACACTGTCATCAGTGGGCAGAGAAGCAGATGCAGCCCAAATGCTCCTCCCATGATGCAACACTAATAGATTCAGGGACTCATTCATTCCTTGTGTTATAAGACTTTATAATTCTGGGAGTGAAAGGATGATGTTATTCTATGTTCATCTTTTTATCCTTTTCTTTGCGCTATTTCCTTTGATCAACGTTCTTTTTATTTGCACTTTGTTCTTGTTCGTGTTTTTATGGTTTGTATCCATCTTTCCATCCATCTTTCCATTTATCCATCCATCCATCTTTCCATTTATCCATCCATCCATCTTTCCATTTATCCATCCATCCATCTTTCCATTTATCCATCCATCCATCCATCCATCCATCCATCCATCCATCCATCCATCCATCCATCCATCCATCCATCCATCCATCCATACTTCCATCCATCTTTCCATTTATCCATCCATCCATCCATACTTCCAGCCATCTTTCAATTTATCCATCCATCCATCTTTCCATTTATCCATTCATCCATCCATACTTCCACCCATCTTTCCATTTATCCACCCATCCATTTTTCCATTTATCCATCCATCCATCCATCCATACTTCCACCCATCTTTCCATTTATCCATCCATCAATCCATTCATACATCTGACATATCTGATTATATATGTTGTGATCTATCTTTCCATATATCCATATATCTATCCATCATCCATCATCCATCATCCATCCATCATCCACCATCCATCCATCCATCCATCTTTCCTTCCTTCCATCCAACCAACCATCCATCCATCCATCCATCCATCCATCCATCCATCCATCCATCCATCCATCCATCCATCCATCCATCCATCCATCCATCCATCCATCCATCCATCCATCCATCCATCCATCCATCCATCCATCCATCCATCCATCCATCCATCCAACCAACCAACCATCCATCCATCCATCCATTTATCCATCCATCTTATTTCATTTGATCAACGTTCTTTTTATTCGCACTTTGTTCTTGTTTTTATGAAACTATTCTCTTCTGTGAAATCATTTTCAAAAGAGTCAAGGACAACAACATCAACAGCGCCAGACGTTCATCTCACCAATAGTACTTGTCGGGCGCCGGTGATCCGGTAGCTTTGCAGCAGAGCAGAACTCGTCCTCCTTCGTAACGCACTTTATCCTCGGGGTGTTTGACGATGTACGGCTTCTCTGTGGACACCAGAGGAAGATGTTATGAACGCGATCATGGACCAGATACTGTCTTCATAAAGAAATGATTAGTAGCAGAGAAACAACGAAAAACCTCACGAGATAAAGATCCTGCAGGAGGTGTGTAAACACGACCATATCTCCTCATTTCACTTCCCATCCTCGCCCGGATCAGATGTTAAGTCTTCTCACATTCCAATGTGTCAACAATAACTCACCCCAGTACCTTAAAGACCTTCTGGCCCCCCAGTACCTTAAAGACCTTCTGGCCCCCCAGTACCTTAAATACCTTCTGGCCCCCCAGTACCTTAGAGACCTTCTGGCCCCCCAGTACCTTAAAGACCTTCTGGCCCCCAGTACCTTAAAGACCTTCTGGCCCCCCAGTATCTTAGAGACCTTCTGGGCCCCCAGTACCTTAAAGACCATCTGGACCCCCAGGCCTCGCTAAGCTCCACCAACATCTACAGACTCCTCCCCTCCAGGACTAAAACCTGCACTTGTTGACCGTGTCTTCTGCTTTAAAAATGGTTTAAAAACCAAACTTAAAAATATATATGTTTTTACCTTTAATTGTTTTTATATCTTTATTTCTCAACTGTTGATTGTTGCTGTTATTTGTTTCTTTGCAATATTTACTCTGATCTATATTCTTTATATTTGCTCTTTGTTCTTTTGTTTGAACTTTGTTCTTGTTTTTATGAAACTATAGTCTGCTGTGAACCATCCATCCGTCTGTCTGTCCATTCATCCATCCATTCATCCATCCTTTCATTCATCCATCCATCTTTCCATTTATCCATCCATCCATCCATCCACCCATCCTTTAATTTATCCATCCATCTTTCCATTTATCCATCCATCATCCATCCATCCTTTCATTCATTCATCCATCCATCCATCGATCTTTCCATTTATCCATCAATCCATCTATCCATCCATCCTTTCATTTATCCATCCATTTATCCATCCATCATCCATCCATCCATCCATCCATCCATCCATCCATCCATCCATCCATCCATCCATCCATCCATCCATCCATCCATCCATCCATCCATCCATCCATCCATCCATCCATCCATCCATCCATCCATTCATTCATCCATCCATCTTTCCATTTATTCATCAATCCATCCATCCGTCCATCTATCCAACCATCCATCCATCCGTCCATCTATCCAACCATCCATCCATCCATCCATCCATCCATCCATCCATCCATCCATCCATCCATCCATCCATCCATCCATCCATCCATCCATCCATCCATCCATCCATCCATCCATCCATCCATCCATCCTTCCATCCATCCATCCATCCATCCAACCATCCATCCAACCATCCATCCATCCATCCATCCATCCATCCATCCATCCATCCATCCATCCATCCATCCATCCATCCATCCATCCATCCATCCATCCATCCATCCATCCATCCATCCATCCATCCATCCATCCATCCATCCATCCATCCATCCATCCATTCATTCATTCATCCATCCATCTTTCCATTTATTCATCAATCCATCCATCTGTCCATCTATCCAACCATCCATCCATCCATCCATCCATCCATCCATCCATCCATCCATCCATCCATCCATCCATCCATCCATCCATCCATCCATCCATCCATCCATCCATCCATCCATCCATCCATCCATCCATCCATCCATCCATCCATCCATCCATCCATCCATCCATCCATCCATCCATCATCCATCCATCCATCCATCCAACCATCCATCCATCCATCCATCCATCCATCCATCCATCCATCCATCCATCCATCATCCATCCATCCATCCATCCAACCATCCATCCATCCATCCATCTGACATGTCTGATTATATATTTGTTTTTTTAATGTTTTATGATTTCACTGAATTTTGGACCATTTTTCTTTCAATTTTATTTCAACTCAGTTCAATGTCGTTATAATCAAAGCTGTATTTAAATGATAACATGTGACGTTATGAGTCTCTTTTAATGAATTAAAGGTTCTTTAAAAATCTGGAGAAAGATTCAACTCTTAGGTTAAGTTAAGTTATTATATTTAAATGTTGACATTGATGCAGGAGAAACAAACAATGAATATTGTTATTATGATGTTATTATTATTCTCACCCGCAGACTTCAGCACCGCCCGGACCCACCACGACTCCGAGGAGTTGCTGGAAGGCGAGACGGTGACCGGAGCGAACTTCTCCTTCTGGACGGTGATGGACCTCACGTCGGACGAACAAACTCCCGCGACCCTGAACTGTCCCCTCTCGTCCGTTTGACCTCCGACCCCCTCGGACAGCGAGACCTGGGCCCCGGCCACGGGGACCCCGGTCACCGTGTAGACCTCGCCCTGGAGGACGCCGTGGTCGCACACGCAGGCGCGGCAGTCGTCGCTCGGGCGGCCCTCGGCGCACACACGCCGGCATTTGACTTGTGTGGGGGAGGGGCGGGAGGTCAGGGGTCATGGAAAGACGGTAAACTTCAAACGAGCTCACCTGGACACGGACTTCGCCCGCACTTTTGCGCTTCCACGGCGCGTCCCGTGCACTGGACGCCGGCCGAGGTCCTCACACATGTTCTCCTCCTTGACCTGCGACCCCCGCCGCAGGTCACCGAACATGTCCCCCAGCGACCCCAGCGACCCCACTCGGCTGCTCGCACACACGCACCAAACATATTTCAGTTTCACGAGGAGGAAAATACTCGTGACAGCTTTTAAAGGTTCCCAGGTAGTCATAAAGCAGGGGGGTCAGGAACATGAATAAATCAATACAAGCACCTGGAACAACAAGTGACGTCACGACGAACCAATGAAAACCTTTTATTTTATGAATGAAACAATGAAGTCAAGAAGGTCAAAGTTGACTGTAGTGTGTGTGTCTTGTGTGTGTCTTGTGTGTGTCTCGTGTGTGTATAGTGTGTGTCTCGTGTGTGTCTCGTGTGTGTCTCGTGTGTGTCTCGTGTGTGTATAGTGTGTGTCTCGTGTGTGTCTCGTGTGTGTCTCGTGTGTGTTTGTGTGTGTCTCGTGTGTGTCTCGTGTGTGTCTCGTGTGTGTCTCGTGTGTGTATAGTGTGTGTCTCGTGTGTGTCTCGTGTGTGTCTCGTGTGTGTCTCGTGTGTGTCTCGTGTGTGTCTCGTGTGTTTATAGTGTGTGTCTCGTGTGTGTCTCGTGTGTGTATAGTGTGTGTCTCGTGTGTGTCTCGTGTGTGTCTCGTGTGTGTCTCGTGTGTGTCTCGTGTGTGTCTCGTGTGTGTCTCGTGTGTGTCTCGTGTGTGTCTCGTGTGTGTCTCGTGTGTGTCTCGTGTGTGTCTCGTGTGTGTCTCGTGTGTGTCTCGTGTGTGTATAGTGTGTGTCTCGTGTGTGTCTCGTGTGTGTCTCGTGTGTGTCTCGTGTGTTTATAGTGTGTGTCTCGTGTGTGTCTCGTGTGTGTCTCGTGTGTGTCTCGTGTGTGTCTCGTGTGTGTCTCGTGTGTGTATAGTGTGTGTCTCGTGTGTGTCTCGTGTGTGTATAGTGTGTGTCTCGTGTGTGTCTCGTGTGTGTCTCGTGTGTGTCTCGTGTGTGTCTCGTGTGTGTATAGTGTGTGTCTCGTGTGTGTCTCGTGTGTGTCTCGTGTGTGTCTCGTGTAAGTAAGTAAGTAAGTTATTTTTATTTATATAGCACTTTTCCAGACCAGGGTCACAAAGCGCTTAAACAATCAAAACAATATTCAATAAAGTATATACTTCAAAGGTCAAGATAAAACTGATAACACAACAGGAGTTTGTCTCGTGTGTGTCTTGTGTGTGTCTCGTGTGTGTATCATGTGTGTCGAGTGTGTGTATAGTGTGTGTCTCGTGTGTGTATAGTGTGTGTCGCGTGTGTGTATAGTGTGTGTCTCGTGTGTGTATAGTGTGTGTCTCGTGTGTGTCTCGTGTGTGTCTCGTGTGTGTATGGTGTGTGTATGATGTGTGTATCGTATGTGTCTCATGTGTGTATTGTGTGTGTCATATGTGTGTCTCTGATGTGTCTCGTGTGTGTCTTGTGTGTGTTTCAGTGTGAGTGTCGTGTGTGTATCTTGTGTGTGTATAGTGTGTGTCTCGTGTATGTCTCGTGTGTGTATAGTGTGTGTTGCGTGTGTGTATAGTGTGTGTCTCGTGTGTGTATAGTGTGTGTCTCGTGTGTGTCTCGTGTGTGTCTCGTGTGTGTCTCGTGTGTGTATGGTGTGTGTATGATGTGTGTATCGTATGTGTCTCATGTGTGTATTGTGTGTGTCATATGTGTGTCTCTGATGTGTCTCGTGTGTGTCTTGTGTGTGTTTCAGTGTGTGTGTCGTGTGTGTATCTTGTGTGTGTATAGTGTGTGTCTCGTGTATGTCTCGTGTGTGTATTGTGTGTGTATAGTGTGTGTACAGTGTGTGTCTCATGTGTGTATCGTGTGTGTATAGTTTGTGTCGCGTGTGTGTATCGTGTGTGTATCTTGTGTGTGTCTCGTATGTGTATCATGTGTGTCGCTCGTTTGTGTCTTGTGTGTCTGGTGTGTGTCGCGTGTGTATTGTGTAAAAAAGTGTTTTCAGTGGGCGGAGCTTAAGATTCCTGGTGAGGTTGGACTCACCTGCACAGGAGGTTGGACTCACCTGCACAGGAGGTCGGACTCACCTGCACAGGAGGTCGGACTCACCTGCAAAGGAGGTCGGACTCACCTGCACAGGAGGTCGGACTCACCTGCACAGGAGGTCGGACTCACCTGCACAGGAGGTCGGACTCACCTGCACAGGAGGTCGGACTCACCTGCACAGGAGGTCGGACTCACCTGCACAGGAGGTCGGACTCACCTGCACAGGAGGTTGGACTCACCTGCACAGGAGGTCGGACTCACCTGCACAGGAGGTCGGACTCACCTCACAGGAGGTCGGACTCACCTGCACAGGAGGTCGGACTCACCTGCACAGGAGGTCGGACTCACCTGCACAGGAGGTCGGACTCACCTGCACAGGAGGTCGGACTCACCTGCACAGGAGGCCGGACTCACCTGCACAGGAGGTCGGACTCACCTGCACAGGAGGTCGGACTCACCTGCACAGGAGGTCGGACTCACCTGCACAGGAGGTTGGACTCACCTGCACAGGAGGCCGGACTCACCTGCACAGGAGGTCGGACTCACCTGCACAGGAGGTCGGACTCACCTGCACAGGAGGTCGGACTCACCTGCACAGGAGGTCGGACTCACCTGCACAGGAGGTCTGACTCACCTGCACAGGAGGTCGGACTCACCTGCACAGGAGGTCGGACTCACCTGCACAGGAGGTCTGACTTACCTGCACAGGAGGTCTGACTGACCTGCACAGGAGGTCTGACTCACCTGCACAGGAGGTCGGACTCACCTGCACAGGAGGTTGGACTCACCTGCACACGGGGGCGTTGCACACTCCCTCCTCTCCGAGTGGTGACCCTGGCACGCCGGGACCAGCAGCAGGGGGGTGGGCTGCGTGCTGACACACTTCCTCTGGCGCACCTGGACGCCGACGTCGTCGCAAGCGGCGGTGGAACACGAACCCCACTCGCTCCAGTCGGTCCAGTAGCTCTGGACTACAGACACAGACCCGGGGTCAGACCTCAAGCCTGGATCGAGGGGTTCTGGGACCCGGTACCTGGCGGGCACTGGAAGCGCACGTGGTAGTTGGAGCAGACCCGGCCGTACAGCTGCTCCTTGTTGACGCACCAGAAGCCCTTCTCCAGGCTGGAGTGGACCACCTCGCCCGTCTCCGTGGCGGCGACCCAGTCCGTGGTTCTGGCCTCCATGGCGGTGGGTCGGGCGCAGACCCGCTCCCTGTAGTAGAAGCGAATGGCCTCCAGACGCTCGTAGTCCCCGTTGCCCCCGGGGTGGTCGATGTTGAACCAGGACGTCCACTCGGTCACGCCTGGAGGAGAGTCACGGGTTTAGAACCTGCAGGTGGTTTAGTGCCGGGTCCACGTGCGGGTCAGAGGTCATGAGAATGTACGACATCTGCTGACATCATGTTGTTCGTACCGGAGACGATTATATTGACGTTCAGATGGAACAAAGTACAAATATACTTGAAAGTTAAGTTAAGATTGTTGGACTTAGTTACAACAAGATGTTTGTGTATTTACATCTAAGTGTGTTTGATTGTATGCAGACGATGGTGTTCTGTATGTGTGTGTCTCCTCGCTTTTGTGTGTCTCGTGTGTGTCTCTTGTGTGTACCATGTGTGTCTAGTGTGTGTACCATGTGTGTCTCGTGTGTGTCTCTTGTGTGTATCATATGGGTCTGGTGCGTGTGACGTGTCTGTCTGGTGTGTGTATCATGTAGGACTTGTGTGTTTTGTGTGTGTATCTTGTGTGTCTCGTGTGTGTAATGTGTGTGTCTGGTATGTGTATCATGTGTGTCTCGTGTGTGTCTTGTGTGTGTATAGTGTGTGTATAGTGTGTGTATCGTGTGTGTGTCTGGTGTGTGTCCTGTGTGTGTCTTGTGTGTGTGTCTTGTGTGTGTCTCGTGTGTGTCTTGTGTGTAAAACTCCATCATGTGTGTAAGAAGACATGAAGATTCTCCACCTGAACTTTGCGTGTCTCGTGTGTGTCTCGTGTGTGTCTCGTGTGTGTATCGTGTGTGTATCGTGTGTGTCTCGTGGGTGTATCGTGTGTGTATCGTGTGTGTCTCGTGGGTGTTGGTGTGTGTCTGGTATGTCTATCATGTGTCTCGTGTGTGTCTCGTGTGTGTATCGTGTGTGTCTTGTGTGTGTCTCGTGTGTGTTTCGTGTGTGTCTCATGTGTGTCTCATGTGTGTATTGTGTGTGTCTTGTGTGTAAAACTCCATCATGTGTGTAAGAAGACATGAAGATTCTCCACCTGAACTTTGCGTGTCTCGTGTGTGTCTCGTGTGTGTCTCGTGTGTGTATCGTGTGTGTATCGTGTGTGTCTCGTGGGTGTATCGTGTGTGTATCGTGTGTGTCTCGTGGGTGTTGGTGTGTGTCTCGTATGTCTATCATGTGTCTCGTGTGTGTCTCGTGTGTGTATCGTGTGTGTCTTGTGTGTGTCTGGTGTGTGTTTCGTGTGTGTCTCATGTGTGTCTCATGTGTGTATTGTGTGTGTCTTGTGTGTAAAACTCCATCACGTGTGTAAGAAGACATGAAGATTCTCCACCTGAACTTTGCGTGTCTCGTGTGTGTCTCGTGTGTGTCTCGTGTGTGTATCGTGTGTGTATCGTGTGTGTCTCGTGTGTGTATCATGTGTGTATCGTGTGTGTCTCGTGGGTGTTGGTGTGTGTCTGGTATGTCTATCATGTGTCTTGTGTTTGTATCATGTGTGACTCATGTGTGTCTCGTGTGTGTCTCGTGTGTGTCTTGTGTGTGTATTGAGTGTGTCTTGTGTGTAAAACTCCATCATGTGTGTAAGAAGACATGAAGATTCTCCACCTGAACGTTGTGAGTCTCTGGACGAGTCTCTTCTGCTCCGATCTGGTCGAGTTCTGGTCTCTGGACAAACAAGATGGAAGTCAAATCACAAGATAATGATGTCTATTCATATCACTTTATAACTTTTAACCGGCAGAAACCTCAAGCAGAACCAGAACCTGAAAATCAGCAGTTAAAAAATGTAAAAAACTTTCTAAATAGATTCAGTTCAGAAGCTTTTTTATCTTCAATTGTGTTAAACTAGATGATCAATATTTGTGTGTAACGTGTAAGTATCGCGTTTGTATCGTGTGTGTATCATATGAGTATCGTGTGTGTAACGTGTAAGTATTCTGTGTCTAACGTGTGAGTATTGGTAAGTATCTTGTGTGTAACGTTTAAGTATCGTGTAAGTATTGTGTGTGTATCGTGTGTGTATCGTGGTGTAAAAGTGAGACCTTCACAGTGTCCTCATAAGTCCAGTGTGGTTTATGAAGCCATAATGTTGAACTTCAGACCCACCTCTGTGTGACCTTGAAGTCGGAAGAAAAATATGGAAAAACTCTGGAAAATGTTGATTTTAGATATTTGTGCGTGTCTCGCTTACAATGTTTCTTTGTTTGAATCCAAATCGTTGTGTATTTTTCTACTGGAGCAGAAAAACACAAATGAATTGTTTGAATCGATGGTGAAATATTTTCAACATTTTCTGCAGGTTTTCAAAACAAAATGATATTTTTCTAATGAGGCAGTGAGTCTCGGTCGAGGTGAATAAACTGCACATCTGGAGACGATTCCAGGCGCAGATGTTGTGCAAATATGATTGTGTCTTCTAAGCATTTAATGCTGACTAAGCAGATCTGGCAGCTCAGAAGACGCGACTGATTGTTTCCTGTCGACGCGTCTTCTTGACTCATGGTTTCCTCCCTCGTTCCTCCGTCGTCCTGCAGCGAAGAACCTGCTAATGTGTTGCAGACACAATGTTATCCCAGCGAACGCTACACACACTCGCTGATGTGCACCAGATCGCAGACGTGCACGTGCATGCGTGCGCACGTGCACGAGCAGGAAACTGGACGCTCGGGTCGATGGAAACTTCCATCACCACGATCCAGTATCTGCTGAAGTCTTACGCTTCACGTCGAGACTTCGATGCCAGAGACTGTGGACGATGGAAAAGTGAAGATTTTCTCGAGCGAATAAAGACGAACGACTGTTTAAAGAACTTAAAGGATGTTTAATTTTGACTTGAAGGATATTTTAGTTTTTTGTGAACACGTCACGGATTAAAGACAAACGTCCCACCTGAACTGAACTGAACTGAACTGAACCGAACCTAACTGAACTGAACTGAACTGAACTGAACCGAACCGAACCGAACCGAACTGAACTGAACCTAACTGAACTGAACTGAACTGAACCGAACCGAACCGAACTGAACTGAACTGAACTGAACTGAACTGAACTGAACTGAACTGAACTGAACTGAACTGAACCGAACCGAACCGAACTGAACTGAACTGAACCTAACTGAACTGAACTGAACTGAACCGAACCGAACCGAACCGAACCGAACCGAACCGAACCGAACTGAACTGAACCTAACTGAACTGAACTGAACTGAACCGAACCGAACCGAACCGAACCGAACCGAACCGAACCAAACTGAACTGAACTGAATCGAACTGAATTCCCAATTTAAACATTGTAAACAATATTGTCTCGTAAAAATAGTCTTTGCCGGAAAAAAAATGTGCAGTAAAAACAAGATAATATATTTGCTTAATTACTTTTTTCTTATCTTTTTAGTTCTATTGAAACACAAACACACATAAATGAATAAAAAGAAAACATGAAAATAATACGAATGAAACAAAATAAGGGATTGCTCGCAAATGTTGCGCACATCTTTCAAAGTAGACATTTACAAAGTATACACACGAGACACACATGATACACACACAATAAACACACGAGACACACACGAGACACACATGATACACACACAATAAACACACGAGACACACACGAGACACACATGATACACACACAATAAACACACGAGACACACACGAGACACACATGATACACACACAATAAACACACAAGACACACACGAGACACACATGATAGACACACAATAAACACACGAGACACACACGAGACACACATGATACACACACAATAAACACACGAGACACACACGAGACACACATGATACACACACATTAAACACACGAGACACACACGAGACACACATGATACACACACAATAAACACACGAGACACACACGAGACACACATGATACACACACAATAAACACACGAGACACACACGAGACACACATGATACACACACAATAAACACACGAGACACACACGAGACACACATGATACACACACAATAAACACACGAGACACACACGAGACACACATGATACACACACAATAAACACACGAGACACACACGAGACACACATGATACACACACAATAAACATACGAGACACACACGAGACACATATGATACACACACAATAAACACACGAGACACACACGAGACACACATGATACACACACAATAAACACACGAGACACACACGAGACACACATGATACACACACAATAAACACACGAGACACACACGAGACACACATGATACACACACAATAAACACACGAGACACACACGAGACACACATGATACACACACAATAAACACACGAGACACACACGAGACACACATGATACACACACAATAAACACACGAGACACACACGAGACACACATGATACACACACAATAAACACACGAGACACACACGAGACACACATGATACACACACAATAAACACACGAGACACACACGAGACACACATGATACACACACAATAAACACACGAGACACACACGAGACACACATGATACACACACAATAAACACACGAGACACACACGAGACACACATGATACACACACAATAAACATACGAGACACACACGAGACACATATGATACACACACAATAAACACACGAGACACACACGAGACACACATGATACACACACAATAAACACACGAGACACACACGAGACACACATGATACACACACAATAAACACACGAGACACACACGAGACACACATGATACACACACAATAAACACACGAGACACACACGAGACACACATGATACACACACAATAAACACACGAGACACACACGAGACACACATGATACACACACAATAAACACACGAGACACACACGAGACACACATGATACACACACAATAAACACACGAGACACACACGAGACACACATGATACACACACAATAAACACACGAGACACACACGAGACACACATGATACACACACAATAAACACAAAAGACACACACGAGACACACATGATACACACACATTAAACTCTCCACTGTAAAGAATCAGTGTCTGCTTTGACGAGTCATTTAACTCACACATAAATAAATATCAAGGACTGCTTACTTCCACCTTCGTAACATTTCAAAAATCAGGCACTTCCTTCCTTTAGATGCTGAGAAGCTCCTCCATGCTTTTGTAACCTCCAGGCTGGACTATTGTAAGTCTCTTCTGTCAGGATGTTCAAAAAAATCTCTCAGAAGTCTTCAGCTCATTCACCTGCAGCTCGTGTCCTGACTAAGACTAAGAGGCGCGAACACACCTGTACTGTCTTCCCTACATTGGCTTCCTGTAGAATTTAGATACAATTTAAAATCCTTCTCTTAACCTATAAAGCCTTACATGGTCTAGCATCAACATACATTAAAGATTTAATCCAAATTTACCAACCTAGGACCTTACGATCCTTAAACTCTGATCTATTAGTTAAACCACAAATCTCTAAATGTAGATTTGGAGCCAGGGCCTTCAGTTTTCAAGCCCCTCTGCTGTGGAACCAACTACAGGCTTCAGTCCGGAGGGCAGACACCCTCTCTATGTTGAAAAACAATCTTAAAACCTTACTTTTCCATAAAGCCTCTAACTAACTAAACTGTTTATCTTTAGCTGCTATAACTAACTTAACTGTTTATCTTAGCTGCTATAACTAGCTTAACTGTTTATCTTTAGCTGCTATAACTAACTAAACTGTTTACATTTAGCTGCTATAACTAACTTAACTGTTTATCTTAGCTGCTATAACTAACTTAACTGTTTATCTTTAGCTGCTATAACTAACTTAACTGTTTATCTTTAGCTGCTATAACTAACTTAACTGTTTATCTTAGCTGCTATAACTAACTTAACTGTTTATCTTTAGCTGCTATAACTAACTTAACTGTTTATCTTTAGCTGCTATAACTAACTTAACTGTTTATCTTTAGCTGCTATAACTAACTTAACTGTTTATCTTAGCTGCTATAACTAACTTAACTGTTTATCTTTAGCTGCTATAACTAACTAAACTGTTTATCTTTAGCTGCTATAACTAACTTAACTGTTTATCTTTAGCTGCTATAACTAACTTAACTGTTTATCTTAGCTGCTATAACTAACTTAACTGTTTATCTTAGCTGCTATAACTAACTTAACTGTTTATCAGCTGCTATAACTAACTTAACTGTTTATCTTAGCTGCTATAACTAACTTAACTGTTTATCTTTAGATGCTATAACTAACTTAACTGTTTATCTTAGCTGCTTTAACTAACTTAACTGTTTATCTTAGCTGCTATAACTAACTTAACTGTTTATCTTAGCTGCTATAACTAACTTAACTGTTTATCTTAGCTGCTATAACTAACTTAACTGTTTATCTTTAGATGCTATAACTAACTTAACTGTTTATCTTAGCTGCTTTAACTAACTTAACTGTTTATCTTAGCTGCTATAACTAACTTAACTGTTTATCTTAGCTGCTATAACTAACTTAACTGTTTATCTTAGCTGCTATAACTAACTTAACTGTTTATCTTTAGATGCTATAACTAACTTAACTGTTTATCTTAGCTGCTTTAACTAACTTAACTGTTTATCTTAGCTGCTATAACTAACTTAACTGTTTATCTTAGCTGCTATAACTAACTTAACTGTTTATCTTAGCTGCTATAACTAACTTAACTGTTTATCTTAGCTGCTATAACTAACTTAACTGTTTATCTTTAGATGCTATAACTAACTTAACTGTTTATCTTAGCTGCTTTAACTAACTTAACTGTTTATCTTAGCTGCTATAACTAACTTAACTGTTTATCTTAGCTGCTATAACTAACTTAACTGTTTATCTTTAGCTGCTATAACTAACTTAACTGTTTATCTTTAGCTGCTATAACTAACTTAACTGTTTATCTTAGCTGCTATAACTAACTTAACAGTTTATCTTAGCTGCTATAACTAACTTAACTGTTTATCTTAGCTGCTATAACTAACTTAACTGTTTATCTTAGCTGCTATAACTAACTTAACTGTTTATCTTAGCTGCTATAACTAACTTAACTGTTTATCTTAGCTGCTATAACTAACTTAACTGTTTATCTTTAGCTGCTATAACTAACTTAACTGTTTATCTTTAGCTGCTATAACTAACTTAACTGTTTATCTTAGCTGCTATAACTAACTTAACAGTTTATCTTAGCTGCTATAACTAACTTAACTGTTTATCTTAGCTGCTATAACTAACTTAACTGTTTATCTTAGCTGCTATAACTAACTTAACTGTTTATCTTAGCTGCTATAACTAACTTAACTGTTTATCTTAGCTGCTATAACTAACTTAACTGTTTATCTTAGCTGCTATAACTAACTTAACTGTTTATCTTAGCTGCTATAACTAACTTAACAGTTTATCTTAGCTGCTATAACTAACTTAACTGTTTATCTTAGCTGCTATAACTAACTTAACTGTTTATCTTAGCTGCTATAACTAACTTAACTGTTTATCTTAGCTGCTATAACTAACTTAACTGTTTATCTTAGCTGCTATAACTAACTTAACTGTTTATCTTAGCTGCTATAACTAACTTAACTGTTTATCTTAGCTGCTATAACTAACTTAACTGTTTATCTTAGCTGCTATAACTAACTTAACTGTTTATCTTAGCTGCTATAACTAACTTAACTGTTTATCTTAGCTGCTATAACTAACTTAACTGTTTATCTTAGCTGCTATAGGCTGAGAATGCTGGAGGAGTTTTAGACACCAGCTCTGTATATCCTTCTTTTCTGCATTACATTCATCACCTGTGCAGTTTAAACACCTTTTTATTTCTCTCAGGAGCCCCAGGACCACCAGAGCTGCTGCTGATCCAGGATCTTCACCACGTCATCAGATCCCGAGTTCTCTCCAGCACCTCCATGGACTCTCCTACACTCTCCTCTTTTTTTTCTCACTATAATTTCCCTCACTCCTCTCCTTATCCATCTGTCTACCCCCCCATCCTTCCTCCCAGCCGGTCAAAGCGGCAGGCCGTCAACAATGAGTCTGGTTCTGCTTGAGGTTTCTGCCTTCTAAAAGGAAGTTTTTCCTCGCCATAGCTCACTGTACAGTGTTTTGATACACGATACACACACGATTAACACTTGAGACACACAGAATACACTCGCAAGACACACACAAGAAACACGCAACACACACACAATACGCACGATACACACACAATACACACATGACACACATGATACACACACAATACACACACGAGACACACACGAGACACACATGATACACACACAATACATGCACAAGACACACATGATACACACATGATACACACACAATACACACACGAGACACACACGAGACACACATGATACACACACAATACATGCACAATACATGCACGAGACACACATGACACACACATGATACACACATGATACACACATGATACACACACAATACACACACGAGACACACACGAGACACACATGATACACACATGATACACACAGGATACACACACAATACACACACGAGACACACACGAGACACACATGATACACACACAATACATGCACAATACATGCACGAGACACACATGATACACACATGATACACACATGATACACACACAATACACACACGAGACACACATGATACACACACAATTCATGCACAATACATGCACGAGACACACATGATACAAACATGATACACACACAATACACACACGAGACACACACGAGACACACATGATACACACACAATACACACACAATACATGCACGAGACACACATGATACACACATGATACACACACAATACATGCACAATACATGCACGAGACACACATGATACACACATGATACACACATGATACACACATGATACACACACAATACACACACGAGACACGCATGAGACACACACGATACGAACCTTCACAACGATGAATAAAATAAAAACACACAATAATAGAAAAGTTAAATAAAATAAGTTGTTAATAAAAAAATCTTAAACATGAAAAATTCAAAGTCAAGTCATCAATGTTTCAACATCTACACAACTACACACTAAAGCTAGATTGACAGTGTGTTCTATTATTGTTGTTAAGTGCTCAACCTGACACCTGTCACTCATCTCTGAAGATCAAAGACAAAGAATAAACATGTTCCATAAACATGTTTCTGACGCACTGGAAGCTAAACAGGGAACAGCTGCGATGCAGGGAACATATGGGGTCATGACCTCGGGTCAAAGTTCACCTGCAGCTCTGAGCCGCAGGTTCACACTTTATGAACGTTCAGAGCCGAGGGATTTTATCGGAGCCGCCGGAGCTGAAGACCCTGATCGAGAAGACGCTCTTGAAACAAGATCCACCTGCGAAAGTAACAAGGTTAGAATTTACTATTTCCTCTGAAGTGCCTGAAGTATCCCTGAGTCTGGGTCAGTTTGTCCTTCAAACACCTGAGACCATGAACACAACACACTGAGACCATGAACACGACACACTGAGACCATGAACACGACACACTGAGACCATGAACACGACACACTGAGACCATGAACACGACACACTGAGACCATGAACACGACACACTGAGACCATGAACACGACACACTGAGACCATGAACACGACACTGAGACCATGAACACGACACACTGAGACCATGAACACGACACACTGAGACCATGAACACGACACACTGAGACCAAGAACACGACACACTGAGACCAAGAACACAACACACTGAGACCAAGAACACGACACACTGAGACCATGAACACGACACACTGAGACCATGAACACGACACACTGAGACCATGAACACGACACACTGAGACCATGAACACGACACACTGAGACCATGAACACGACACACTGAGACCATGAACACGACACACTGAGACCATGAACACGACACACTGAGACCAAGAACACGACACACTGAGACCATGAACACGACACACTGAGACCATGAACACGACACACTGAGACCAAGAACACGACACACTGAGACCATGAACACGACACACTGAGACCATGAACACGACACACTGAGACCATGAACACGACACACTGAGACCAAGAACACAACACACTGAGACCATGAACACGACACACTGAGACCATGAACACGACACACTGAGACCATGAACACGACACACTGAGACCAAGAACACGACACACTGAGACCATGAACACGACACACTGAGACCATGAACACGACACACTGAGACCATGAACACGACACACTGAGACCAAGAACACGACACACTGAGACCATGAACACGACACACTGAGACCATGAACACGACACACTGAGACCATGAACACGACACACTGAGACCAAGAACACGACACACTGAGACCATGAACACGACACACTGAGACCATGAACACGACACACTGAGACCATGAACACGACACACTGAGACCATGAACACGACACACTGAGACCATGAACACGACACACTGAGACCATGAACACGACACACTGAGACCATGAACACGACACACTGAGACCAAGAACACGACACACTGAGACCATGAACACAACACACTGAGACCATGAACACGACACACTGAGACCATGAACACGACACACTGAGACCATGAACACGACACACTGAGACCAAGAACACGACACACTGAGACCATGAACACGACACACTGAGACCATGAACACGACACACTGAGACCATGAACACGACACACTGAGACCATGAACACGACACACTGAGACCATGAACACGACACACTGAGACCATGAACACGACACACTGAGACCATGAACACGACACACTGAGACCAAGAACACGACACACTGAGACCATGAACACGACACACTAAGACCAAGAACACGACACACTGAGACCATGAACACGACACACTGAGACCATGAACACGACACACTGAGACCATGAACACGACACACTGAGACCATGAACACGACACACTGAGACCATGAACACGACACACTGAGACCATGAACACGACACACTTAGACCATGAACACGACACACTGAGACCATGAACACGACACACTGAGACCATGAACACGACACACTGAGACCATGAACACGACACACTTAGACCATGAACACGACACACTGAGACCATGAACACGACACACTGAGACCATGAACACGACACACTGAGACCATGAACACGACACACTTAGACCATGAACACGACACACTTAGACCATGAACACGACACACTGAGACCATGAACACGACACACTGAGACCATGAACACGACACACTGAGACCATGAACACGACACACTGAGACCAAGAACACGACACACTGAGACCATGAACACAACACACTGAGACCATGAACACGACACACTGAGACCATGAACACGACACACTGAGACCATGAACACGACACACTGAGACCAAGAACACGACACACTGAGACCATGAACACGACACACTGAGACCATGAACACGACACACTGAGACCATGAACACGACACACTGAGACCATGAACACGACACACAGATGTTTCTTGAAGGAGTCAGTAGATCATCAAACACAGATGTTTCTTGAAGGAGTCAGTAGATCATCAAACACAGATGTTTCTTGAAGGAGTCAGTAGATCATCAAACACAGATGTTTCTTGAAGGAGTCAGTAGATCATCAAACACAGATGTTTCTTGAAGGAGTCAGTAGATCATCAAACACAGATGTTTCTTGAAGGAGTCAGTAGATCATCAAACACAGATGTTTCTTGAAGGAGTCAGTAGATCATCAAACACAGATGTTTCTTGAAGGAGTCAGTAGATCATCAAACACAGATGTTTCTTGAAGGAGTCAGTAGATCATCAAACACAGATGTTTCTTGAAGGAGTCAGTAGATCATCAAACACAGATGTTTCTTGAAGGAGTCAGTAGATCATCAAACACAGATGTTTCTTGAAGGAGTCAGTAGATCATCAAACACACATGTTTCTTGAAGGAGTCAGTAGATCATCAAACACAGATGTTTCTTGAAGGAGTCAGTAGATCATCAAACACAGATGATTCTTGAAGGAGTCAGTAGATCATCAAACACAGATGTTTCTTGAAGGAGTCAGTAGATCATCAAACACAGATGTTTCTTGAAGGAGTCAGTAGATCATCAAACACAGATGTTTCTTGAAGGAGTCAGTAGATCATCAAACACAGATGTTTCTTGAAGGAGTCAGTAGATCATCAAACACAGATGTTTCTTGAAGGAGTCAGGAGGATTTCTCTCCTCTGGTCCGGAAGTTCAGGAACCATCAGTAGATCCGAGACAAGATCCTTCTTGTTTAGACATAAAATAAACCATTGCAATAGTCCAGACAGAAGCACCTGCGTGTCTAACATTTAGCTCCAGGATCCTTGGTTTCTCCACATGTCATGTTGTTATTTGGACTGAAGACACCATGTGACAGGTGACCTTCTTATTTTAGATTCCCTAGCTTCACGTTGACCCTCGAGATTAACCCTTGAACGACACATTTAGGTTAATGGAGGTCATGAGGTCGACATCACGGCTCCAGCGACGTAGTCGTGAAGAAAAAGGGAATAAACGTGTTTTAAATGAGCCACTGTCAGGAATGATTGGGTCGGTTTAGAAAATACTTTTTCACTGCAAATCACGTCTGATGAGGTCATGAAAAAGTGAAACCTATTAATCTGCATTTTATTTTGGGGTAATTATGTTGAAAATAATTTAAATTTAAATGCAATTTGATTCATTTTCAAGTGTCTTCGGACGTCAGTCCTGTGTCTGAAATCGCAGATATTATATAAATATACTGTATATATACAGTATATATATATATATATATATATACTGTATATATATATATATTTATATATTTATATATTTATATATTTATATATTTATATATTAACCATGGATACTATAAATATGGGACACACTATAGGACCCAAGTGCAAAACAACTCAAAGCGAAACCACAAGTCGGGCGAAGAAAAAGCACCAGGAGACAAGGAGTGACGATCATAATCTGGCGCCTGTTGCTGCAGCAGAGGTGGCTTCAAGCTCCACTGCTGAGGTGGTGATTGCATGACGAGCTGCAGCTGTGGTGAGAGCAACAGGCGCTCTGGAGCTCAGGAAGGAATCAAATAACTTTAAAATAAAATGTCTTTTTGGTCTGTGTGTGTGTGTCTTAGTGTGTTTTCGGCTGTCTATGTGTGTGTGTGTCTGTGTGTGTTAGTCTCTGTGTTTGTGTTTCTGTATGTGTGTGTTTGTGTGTATCTGAATGTGTTTGTGTATGTCTGAGAGTGTTTATGTGTTTCTGAGTGTGTTTGTGTGTGTATGAGTATGTTTGTGTGTGTGTCTGAGTGTGTTTGTGTGTGTGTGTATCTGAGTGTGTTTGTGTGTATCTGAGTGTGTTTGTGTGTATCTGAATGTGTTTGTGTGTATCTGAACGTGTTTGTGTGTCTGAGTGTGTTTGTGTGTGTCTGAGTGTGTGTGTATCGGGGTGTGTTTGTGTTTGTGTGTATCTGAGTGTGTTTGTGTGTATCTGAGTGTGTTTGTGTGTATCTGAATGTGTTTGTGTATGTCTGAGAGTGTTTATGTGTTTCTGAGTGTGTTTGTGTGTGTATGAGTATGTTTGTGTGTGTCTGAGTGTGTTTGTGTGTGTGTGTATCTGAGTGTGTTTGTGTGTATCTGAGTGTGTTTGTGTGTATCTGAATGTGTTTGTGTGTATCTGAACGTGTTTGTGTGTCTGAGTGTGTTTGTGTGTGTCTGAGTGTGTGTGTATCGGGGTGTGTATGTGTTTGTGTGTATCTGAGTGTGTTTGTGTGTATCTGAGTGTGTTTGTGTGTATCTGAATGTGTTTGTGTATGTCTGAGAGTGTTTATGTGTTTCTGAGTGTGTTTGTGTGTGTATGAGTATGTTTGTGTGTGTGTCTGAGTGTGTTTGTGTGTGTGTGTATCTGAGTGTGTTTGTGTGTATCTGAGTGTGTTTGTGTGTATCTGAATGTGTTTGTGTGTATCTGAACGTGTTTGTGTGTCTGAGTGTGTTTGTGTGTGTCTGAGTGTGTGTGTATCGGGGTGTGTTTGTGTTTGTGTGTATCTGAGTGTGTTTGTGTGTATCTGAGTGTGTTTGTGTGTATCTGAATGTGTTTGTGTATGTCTGAGAGTGTTTATGTGTTTCTGAGTGTGTTTGTGTGTGTATGAGTATGTTTGTGTGTGTCTGAGTGTGTTTGTGTGTGTGTGTATCTGAGTGTGTTTGTGTGTATCTGAGTGTGTTTGTGTGTATCTGAATGTGTTTGTGTGTATCTGAACGTGTTTGTGTGTCTGAGTGTGTTTGTGTGTGTCTGAGTGTGTGTGTATCGGGGTGTGTATGTGTTTGTGTGTATCTGAGTGTGTTTGTGTGTATCTGAGTGTGTTTGTGTGTATCTGAATGTGTTTGTGTGTATCTGAACATGTTTGTGTGTATCTGAGTGTGTTTGTGTGTATCTGAATGTGTTTGTGTGTATCTGAGTGTGTTTGTGTGTATCTGAATGTGTTTGTGTGTGTCTGAGTGTGTTTGTTAGTATCTGAATGTGTTTGTGTGTATCTGAATGTGTTTGTGTGTATCTGAGTGTGTTTGTTAGTATCTGAATGTGTTTGTGTGTATCTCAGTGTGTTTGTGTGTATTTGAGTGTGTTTGTGTGTATCTGAGTGTGTCTGAGTGTGTTTATGTGTGTCTGTGCTTCACTGCCGAGCTGGTGATTGCATGACGAGGCTGCTGTGAGAGCAACAGGCGCTGGTGAACTCAGGAAGGAATGAAATAACTTTAAACTAAAATTAGTTATTTATAGTATTTATTTAAGTTATTGATATTACTACAGTATCATGAACAACAATATCTCCATATTTAGTTCCATCAATATTTTCCTACAGCAACAGGGATCCATGGTCAGGTGTTCCTGGAGATCAAAGCTGCTACTGAATGAATAGAAATATTGTTGGTCACATGACTCGGACTGAACTTTCCATGCGTGAGTGACTTCGACCGACATTGAGTGGTTCGGAAAAACAGTTATTGAGTTATGAGTCTTTTCAGTTTCCAGTTTAAAGACCTCTTGGCAGAACCTGCACCAGAGACTCTAATGCGTCTCCGTCATAAACCGTCAGATCAGACCCGAGTCTGACGGACTCGAGGACGAGGGATTTGTAGGGAAGTGGACGGGATTAAGGAAATGTGGAACTTGACTGGAAGCCATTAGAGTCGGATCTGTGATCCACCGCCAGAGGTTGATTTGAGGCCCCGAGAGGTTCTCTCGGCGAGTGGGTGTCCTCGTACCTGGAGAGGTTCTCTCGGCGAGTGGGTGTCCTCGGACCCGGAGAAGTTCTCTCTGCGAGTGGGTGTCCTCGGACCCAGAGAGGTTCTCTCGGCGAATGGGTGTCCACAGACCCGGAGAGGTTCTCTCTCTGTGAGTGGGTGTCCTCAGACCCGGAGAGGTTCTCTTCTCGAGTGGGTTTCCACGGACTCGGAGAGGTTCTCTCAACGAGTTGGTGTCTTCGGACCCCAAGAGGTTCTCTCTCTGCGAGTGGGTGTCCTCGGACACGGAGAGGTTCTCTCGGCGAATGGGTGTCCTCGGACCAGGAGAGGTTCTCCCCACGAGTGAGTGTCCTCGGACCCGGAGAGGTTCTCCCCACGAGTGAGTGTCCTCGGACCCGGAGAGGTTCTCTCGGTGAGTGGTTGTCCTCGTACCTGGAGGGGTTCTCTCGTCGAGTGGGTGTCCTCGGACCCGGAGAGGTTCTCTCAACGAGTGGGTGTCCTCGGACCCGGAGAGGTTCTCTCGGCGAATGGGTGTCCACGGACCCGGAGAGGTTCTCTCGGCGAGTGGGTGTCCTGGTACCCGGAGAGGTTCCTTCCTCAAGTGGGTGTCCTCGGACCCAGAGAGGTTCTCTCGGCGAATGGGTGTCCACAGACCCGGAGAGGTTCTCTCTCTGTGAGTGGGTGTCCTCAGACCCGGAGAGGTTCTCTTCTCGAGTGGGTTTCCACGGACTCGGAGAGGTTCTCTCAACGAGTTGGTGTCTTCGGACCCCAAGAGGTTCTCTCTCTGCGAGTGGGTGTCCTCGGACCCGGAGAGGTTCTCCCCACGAGTGGGTGTCCTCGGACACGGAGAGGTTCTCTCGGCGAATGGGTGTCCTCGGACCAGGAGAGGTTCTCCCCACGAGTGAGTGTCCTCGGACCCGGAGAGGTTCTCTCGGTGAGTGGGTGTCCTCGGACCCGGAGAGGTTCTCTCGGCGAGTGGGTGTCCTCGGACCCGGAGAGGTTCTCTCTGCGAGTGGTTGTCCTCGTACCTGGAGAGGTTCCCTCGTCGAGTGGGTGTCCTCGGACCCGGAGAGGTTCTCTCCAACGAGTGGGTGTCCTCGGACCCGGAGAGGTTCTCTCTGCGAGTGGGTGTCCTCGTACCTGGAGAGGTTCTCTCGGCGAGTGTGTGTCTTCGGACCCCAAGAGGTTCTCTCTCTGCGAGTGGGTGTCCTCGGACCCGGAGAGGTTCTCCCCACGAGTGGGTGTCCTCGGACACGGAGAGGTTCTCTCGGCGAGTGGGTGTCCTCGGACCCGGAGAGGTTCTCCCCACGAGTGGGTGTCCTCGGACACGGAGAGGTTCTCTCGGCGAGTGGGTGTCCTCGGACCCGGAGAGGTTCTCCCCACGAGTGGGTGTCCTCGGACACGGAGAGGTTCTCTCGGCGAGTGGGTGTCCTCGGACCCGGAGAGGTTCTCCCCACGAGTGGGTGTCCTCGGACACGGAGAGGTTCTCTCGGCGAGTGGGTGTCCTCGGACCCAGAGAGGTTCTTTCAACGAGTGGGTGTCCTCGGACCCGGAGAGGTTCTCTCTGAGAGTGGGTGTCCTTGGACCCGGAGAGGTTCTCTCAACGGGTGGGTGTCCTCGGACCCGGAGAGGTTCTCTCTGCGAGTGGGTGTCCTCTGACCCGGAGAGGTTCTCTCTGCGAGTGGGTGTCCTCGGACCCGGAGAGGTTCTCTCAACGAGTGGGTGTCCTCGGACCCAGAGAGGTTCTCTCTGCGAGTGGGTGTCCTCGTACCTGGAGAGGTTCTCTCGGCGAGTGGGTGTCCTCGGACCCGGAGAGGTTATCTCCTCGAGTGGGTGTCCTCGGACCCAGAGAGGTTCTCTCGGCGAATGGGTGTCCTCGGACCAGGAGAGGTTCTCCCCACGAGTGGGTGTCCTCGGACCCAGAGAGGTTCTCTCGGTGAGTGGGTGTCCTCGTACCTGGAGAGGTTCTCTCGGCGAGTGGGTGTCCTCGGACCCGGAGAGGTTCTCTCAACGAGTGGGTGTCCTCGGACAGGGAGAGGTTCTCTCTGCGAGTGGGTGTCCTCGTACCTGGAGAGGTTCTCTCGGCGAGTGGGTGTCCTCGGACCCGGAGAGGTTATCTCCTCGAGTGGGTGTCCTCGGACCCGGAGAGGTTATCTCCTCGAGTGGGTGTCCACGGACCCGGAGAGGTTCTCTCAGCGAGTGGGTGTCCTCAGACCCGGAGAGGTTCTCTCGGCGAATGGGTGTCCTCGGACCAGGAGAGGTTCTCCCCACGAGTGGGTGTCCTCGGACCCGGAGAGGTTCTCTCGGTGAGTGGGTGTCCTCGGAACCGGAGAGGTTCTCTCTGCGAGTGGGTGTCCTCGGACCCGGAGAGGTTCTCTCTCTGAGAGTGGGTGTCCTCGGACCCGGAGAGGTTCTCTCAACGAGTGGGTGTCCTCGGACCCGGAGAGGTTCTCTCAACGAGTGGGTGGCCTTCGGACCTGGAGAGGTTCTCTCAACGAGTGGGTGTCCTCGGACCCGGAGAGATTCTCTCAACGAGTGGGTGTCCTCGGACCCCCGGAGAGGTTCTCTCAACGAGTGGGTGTCCTCGGACCCGGAGAGGTTCTCTCAACGAGTGGGTGTCCTCGGACCCGGAGAGGTTCTCTCAACGAGTGGGTGTCCTCGGACCCGGAGAGGTTCTCTCAACGAGTGGGTGTCCTCGGACCCGGAGAGGTTCTCTCAACGAGTGGGTGGCCTTCGGACCTGGAGAGGTTCTCTCTGTGAGTGGGTGTCCTCTCGGACTCGGACAGAGGGACCTGGAACCAGGAGGGTCTAGAGATGGACCTGTCAGTCCACGATCATCACCACTGATCCATTTGTGTTGCATGTGTGTGTCTGTGTGTGTCTGTTTGGTCTGTGTGTTTGTGTGTATCTAAGTATGTTTGTGTGTGTCTGTTTGGTCTGTGTGTTTGTGTGTGTCTAAGTGTGTTTGTTTGTATCTGTTTTGTCTGTGTGTTTGTGTGTATGTAAGTGTGTTTGTCTATGTCTGTTTGGTCTGTGTGTTTGTGTGTATCTAAGTGCGTTTGTGTGTATCTGTTTGGTCTGTGTGTTTGTGTGTATCTAAGTGCGTTTGTGTGTAGCTGTTTGGTCTGTGTGTTTGTGTGTATCTGAGTGTGTTTGTCTATGTCTGTTTGGTCTGTGTGTTTGTGTGTATCTAAGTGCGTTTGTGTGTATCTGTTTGGTCTGTGTGTTTGTGTGTATCAAAGTGAGTTTGTGTATATCTGAATTTGTTTGTGTGTATCTAAGTGTGTTTGTGTGTATCTGTTTGGTCTGTGTGTTTGTGTGTATCTGAGTGTGCTTGTGTGTATCAAAGTGTGTTTGTGTGTATCTGAGTGTGTTTCTGTGTATCTTAGTGTGTTTGTGTGTATCGGTTTGATCTGAATGTTTGTGTGTATCTGAGTGTGTTTGTGTGTGTCTGAGTGTGTTTCTGAGTGTGTTAGTGTGTGTCTGACTGTGTTTGTGTGTGAAGGTGAAGATGTATTTGCGTCACACACACACACTTGTGTTTATGTGCTGGCTCTACGGTCGAGGTGTGCGTCTGATAACACACGTGTTAACATCTGCAGCTCATCAGACTCTGAACGATGGTCGTCGACGCACAACATATGAGGAAGACATTAATGAAGGTGTGTGAACATTAATGAAGGTGTGTGAACATTAACGAAGGTGTGCGAACATTAATGAAGGTGTGTGAACATTAACGAAGGTGTGCGAACATTAATGAAGGTGTGTGAACATTAATGAAGGTGTGTGAACATTAATGAAGGTGTGCGAACATTAATGAAGGTGTGTGAACATTAATGAAGGTGTGCGAACATTAATGAAGGTGTGCGAACATTAATGAAGGTGTGGGAACATTAATGAAGGTGTGCGAACATTAATGAAGGTGTGCGAACATTAATGAAGGTGTGCGAACATTAATGAAGGTGTGTGAACATTAATGAAGGTGTGCGAACAATAGTGAAGGTGTGTGAACATGTGTGAACATTAATGAAGGTGTGTGAACATTAATGAAGGTGTGCGAACAATAGTGAAGGTGTGTGAACATGTGTGAACATTAATGAAGGTGTGTGAACATTAATGATTTGTGTGAACATTAATGAAGGTGTGCGAACATTAATGAAGGTGTGCGAACAATAGTGAAGGTGTGTGAACATGTGTGAACATTAATGAAGGTGTGTGAACATTAATGATTTGTGTGAACATTAATGAAGGTGTGCGAACATTAATGAAGGTGTGCGAACATTAATGAAGGTGTGCGAACAATAGTGAAGGTGTGTGAACATGTGTGAACATTAATGAAGGTGTGTGAACATTAATGATTTGTGTGAACATTAATGAAGGTGTCCGAACATTAATGAAGGTGTGCGAACATGAAGAAAGAGCAGCAACACAACTGTGTCGTCGCACAAACATAAATAAATAATCGAACCACGTTAATGGACTTTGATCGTCATCTTTAACTTGCTCTGGCGAGACAACAGTGTCGACATCTGGAGAAGCAGAGAACAGAGAAGGAAGAGAAGGAAGAGAAGGAGGAGAAGGAGGAGAAGAAAGTGCAGTTGCTCGCACACATAAACACTGTGAAGCTGCTGCTTCGATCACTGGCTCACACACACACACACACACACACACACACACACACACACACACACAGATCCAGTTTCTCACCAGGGAAGAGAAAAGTAAAAGTTCCTTCAACAACATTATTTGTTTAAGGCTCAGATTAAAGTTAATCCACATCAAGACTTAAATATCACTGATCGTCCAAAGACTCCTGAAGGACTACTGGACAGGGGGAGGGACACCCTGGAAAGTGAACCACTCACACCCACATATTTGACTCATCAATGAACCTGATTGGTTTGAGATTGATTCGTTCAGATCAATTTTCTTTGACCAAGTTAAGACTTTTTTGTCGTGAAAATGTGTCAAAGTGTGTGTGTTTGTGTGTGTGCATGTGTGTTTAAGTGTGTGTGTGCGTTTGTGTGTGTGCATGTGTGTTTAAGTGTGTGTGTGCGTTTGTGTGTGTGCATGTGTGTTTAAGTGTGTGTGTGCGTTTGTGTGTGTGAATGTGTGTTTAAGTGTGTGTGTGCGTTTGTGTGTGTGAATGTGTGTTTAAGTGTGTGTGTGCGTTTGTGTGTGTGCATGTGTGTTTAAGTGTGTGTGTGCGTTTTTGTGTGTGTGTGCATGTGTATTTAAGTGTGTGTGTGCGTTTGTGTGTGTGCATGCGTGTTTAAGTGTGTGTGTGCGTTTGTGTGTGTGAATGTGTGTTTAAGTGTGTGTGTGCGTTTGTGTGTGTGAATGTGTGTTTAAGTGTGTGTGTGCGTTTGTGTGTGTGAATGTGTGTTTAAGTGTGTGTGTGCGTTTGTGTGTGTGCATGCGTGTTTAAGTGTGTGTGTGCGTTTTTGTGTGTGTGTGTGCATGTGTGTTAAAGTGTGTGTGTGCGTTTGTGTGTGTGTGTTTGCATGTGTGTTTAAGTGTGTGTGTGCGTTTGTGTGTGTGTGTGTGCATGTGTGTTTAAGTGTGTGTGTGCGTTTGTGTGTGTGTGTGTGCATGTGTGTTTAAGTGTGTGTGTGCGTTTTTGTGTGTGTGTGTGCATGTGTGTTTAAGTGTGTCTGTGCGTTTGTGTGTGTGTGTGTGTGCATATGTGTTTAAGTGTGTGTGCGTTTGTGTGTGTGTGTGCATGTGTGTTGAAGAGTGTTTGTGCGTGTGTGTGTGTGCATGTGTGTTGAAGTGTTTTATTCATGTGTGTTATAGTGTGTATGTGCGTGCGTGTTATAGTGTGTGTTGAAATGTTTTATGCGTGTGTGTTGTAGTGTGTATGTGCATTTGTGTTATAGTGTGTGTTGAAGTGTTAAAGTGTGCATGTGTGTGTTAAAGTATGTATGTGTGTGTGCATGTGTGTTAGTGTGTGTGTGTGTTATAGTGTGTATGTACGTGTGTGTTATAGTGTGTGTGTGTGTGTCTCTGCTTGTGTGTTAAAGTGTGCACGAATGTGTGTGTTATAGTGTTCATGTACGTGTGTTGAAGTGTTAAAGTGTGCGTGTGTGTGTTAAAGTGTGTATGTGTGCATGTGTGTTAAAGTCTGTATGTGCGTGTGTCTTATGGTGTGTATGTACCAGTGTGTTATAGTGCGTATGTACATGAGTGTTAAAGTGTGTATATGTATGTTAAAGTTTGTATGTACACGTTTTAAAGTGTGTATGTGCGTGTGTGTTAAAGTGTGTATGTGTTGTTGTGATGTGTGACGCTATTTTATCATCAGTGTGTGTTTGTACAAAACTCTCTTTTCATTTAAATATTGACATATTTCAATGTAGCTCCGCCCACTGAAAACACTTTCTGGAGATGAAATCTTGTTGACAATAACCACGCCCACTCTGTTGTGATTGGTCAAACGTGGAGTTAAGTCACCGCGCGTCATCAATGGTCTCCCCCTCCAAGGGACTCGTTGTATAAACAAAGTTGGATCACAGCTGGAGGAGGAGTGAAGCCATTATTACGTCATAATAGACTCTCGTAACCTCTCGTTCGTCCAGATTTCAGAGCGACTTTATAAAGTAATAAAGTGTAAAACATGGTCATGATGAGAAGTTACTGCGTCTTGAAGAACATTCACTACATGACAGGAGAGTTTGAGTTCAACAAGGAAGAAGGATTTGAACGCTGCTCTCCAGCGCCCTCTACAGAATGATGTGTTGAGCTCAGTGCACGTCAACAGCTGCTCGTCTTCAAACAGGAAAAACAAGTCGTAAATCCTGACGCTCGGTGTGACTCGAGGTCAGCAGCAGAAAGATACTTGGACGGAGACGAAGGTGATGTTGAAGACAGACGGACGGACGGCCTGGAAAATATGTGTGGAATCAAGGAGACAAAGGTGGAGACAACAGTTCAGAGCCAGAGCTTTCACCTGAACCTCTACTTTCCATCATGTGGCTCCTTCAGTCCGTCACTTCGGTTGCCATGGAGACACGTTTAATGGCACCTGAGGACGTTTGGAGAAGCTACAGGTTCTAGTTTGTTCTGAGGCTCAGGTGGAACCAGGTCTCAAGGTCACGACTCGACTCTCGTCGCCGCCGATCAGTTGGTGACAAGACAAGTGACTTAAACACATTTGTTTCCGGGCCTTTGGGTCAACTTGACCCAGAGATAACACAAGGGATACCACAGACACATTTGTTTCCAGGCCATCTTGACCCAGAGATTACACAAGGGATACCACAGACACATTTGTTTCCGGGCCATCTTGACCCAGAGATTACACAAGGGATACCACAGACACATTTGTTTCCGGGCCATCTTGACCCAGAGATAACACAAGGGATACCACAGAGACATTTGTTTCCGGTTACCATCTTGACCCAGAGATAACACAAGGGATACCACAAACACATTTGTTTTGAGGCCTTCGGGTCACCTTGACCCAGACACCAACACAAATTTAGACGTACTTGTCGAAGTACCTGGAGTTGCTCAATATTTGTATGAAACGGAAAACAAAGAAAATTATTTCAAATCCAAAATTCCAAAGTACATTGTACTTGGTTTGAAAAACTGTATTGTCACTTTAACGATGTTGTATCGATCACTAGCATCAGTTTTTTTAAAACGATCGCGACAGATTTTGAAAAAATGACGCAGAAGCCGTTCAGAATAAAAGATGGTTGAAAAAAACGGAGACTTTTAAAAGGTTGTAACTTGGTTTATATTTCACTAATTTACTATTTCTGAAGCTAACGCTATTAGCTAACACTAGCAGCTAACGCTAGCAGCTAACGCTAGCAGCTAACGCTAGCAGCTGACGACTACTATCACAGTCATGTGTTTTCGTGACCTGTTACTCTATAAATAAAGGAGTACAAACCACAATAAAAGGAGTTTTGTGACGATCAACTTTAATCGGAAGGTCAAGGTCACATTGTAATTGTTGGGTTTGATTATTGTCACTGAGATTATTTCATAGTTTGTCTTTACAAAAGTTACAATAGTTCATAAAGTTAATATTGTCAGTATTATTGTGTGAATGCTGAAGGCAGAGACACTGTTGCTCTTCTGACCTAAACTTTGCTCCACGTCTCCTCCAGCAGTTTTTATCCAATTATAACCAATTCAACTTTTATCGATTCGACTCGTTCCCGAAATGCAGGCTGTGTTTTATCTTTCTTTTATCTCTTCCACTCTTTCTTCTATTCCTCTTTTTCTACACTTTTCTCTTCATTCACTTGAATCTTTAACTCATGTTTCAACTCCTTCTACTTTGAACCTCAGGTACTTTCATCTCCTCACACCTGGAAACTTCATTTAACTTAAAAATACTTTTGTCTAGTTCTACTAATACTTCTACTACTACTATGTGTACTACTAATTCTACTAATAATAATTCTACCTCTGCATTTACTAATTCTACATCTACTACTAAGCTAATTTACTATTAATCTACTTTTATTACTAATTCTACTAATAATTCTACTATTACTACAACTACTACTACTACTAGTACTCCTACTTCTACTTCTAATTCTACTTCTATTTCTACTAATAATTCTACTACTGATTTGACTAATACTTCAACATCTACTTTTATACTATTTATTCTACGACTACTTCTATTACTTCTACTACTAATTCTACAACTGGTTTTACTACTTATACTTCTAATTTTACTACTAATTGTACTACTAATACTTTTACAACCAATTGTAGTTCTACTTCTACTCCCACTAAAACTACTTCTTCTACTACAAGTTCTACTACTTTTTTTCCCTTTCTTCTTTGTCTTCTCCTCCTTTGTATTCTTTATTTTCTTCTCATCCTTTTTCACTTCATTTCAATGTTTTCACACCTTTTTACTTTGAATACTAATTTAATTTCAGTTTTACACATTCAGCATTCACACTGCGTTTTCTTCTGGAAATGCAAGTTTTTTAGTTAGTATTATAATTTCTGAAGTATTCAATAAAACTTTATTTATTCACTTCCAAAAAACTCTCAAAGTCTTATATATTTATTTTCTTTCATGTTTTTCTCAAGAATTAATTTGTTTTCTTGTACATTTTTATCCATCCATGTGTAAGTTGGTATTTTTTATGTATTTAAATATTTGATTTAGCGTTTCTTAATACTAATACTTTAAGGGACCGTCCTCATATGTAATCAAAGATGTTTAAGGGACCGTCAACCAGCCCAGACGTGAACAACAGTAACTCCTTCTCTAGACGTTCATAAGATACGAAGACGATGAAAAGATGAAGATGTTTTTCTTTCAGCGCCAGAAGACAAAGATCAGCAGAAGCCAAAGCATCGACACATGGTTCTGATCGACGACCTGTCGCTCCAGCAACACACGCGTGACAACAGGAAGAGGTCAAAGGTGATGATGTCACTTACCTTGACCTCGGGCCCCTGACGCCAGGACGCACAGCAGGAGGGCCAATAATCCCGGCATGATGACACTCCGTCGGCCCCGGATCACTTTTCAAGAGCTGGTCAGGTGTGTGTGTGCGCGTGTGTGTGTGTGTGTGTGTGTGTGTGTGATGCTGCCGGTCCAGTGAGTGAAGGCTGGAGCGGCTCAGTGGGTTTTAAAGAAGGGGCACCGTGAGTGAACCCGGCCCCTCTCGGCTGCCATTGGTCAGAGGAGTGTGTGGGTCCCTCAGATCCACGTGTGTGTGGAGGGACTACACTTTAACACACACACACACACACACACACTTAGTTATACACTTTAAGACACACACTTAGTTATACACTTTAACACACGCACTTAGTTATACACTTTAACACAAACAGTTATAAACTTTAACACACACACTCTGTCACACACTTAGTTAAAGTTTTACACACACACACTTTGTCACACACTCTGTCACACACTATGTCACACACTCTGTAACACACTTTGTCACACACTTAGTCACAAACTTAGTTATACACTCTGTCACACACTTTGTCACACAATAAGTAACACACTTAATCGTACACTTTGTCACACACTATTTCATACACTCCGTCACACACTGTCACACACTCTGTCACATACTCTCTCACTACTTCACATACTTAGTCAAACACTATGTCATACACTTTGTCACAAACTTGGTTATACACTTTCTCACACACTCTGTAACATAATCCCTCACTAAGACACACACTCCGTCACACGCTTAGTCACACACTTAATTTACACTTTGTCACACACTTAGTCATGCAATCCGTCTCACTCTTTTATAAAGTGTGTAACTCTCTCGTCACACACTGTGTGTTTGAATCAATCATGAGTGAACATCATAAACTAGTTTAGATTAAAATGGTGTCATTTATTTATTCGTCCAACCTAGTGCTGAAGAAAACAAACTAGTGCTGATGAAAACAAACTAGTGCTGATGAAAACAAACTAGTGCTGATGAAAACAAACTAGTGCTGATGAAAACAAACTAGTGCTGATGAAAACAAACTAGTGCCGATGAAAACAAACTAGTGCTGATGAAAACAAACTAGTGCTGATGAAAATAAACTAGTGCTGATGAAAACCGTCTAGTGCTGATGAAAACAAACTAGTGCTGATGAAAACAAACTAGTGCTGATGAAAACAAACTAGTGCTGAAGAAAACAAACTAGTGCTGATGAAAACAAACTAGTGCTGATGAAAACAAACTAGTGCTGATGAAAACAAATTAGTGCTGAAGAAAACAAACTAGTGCTGATGAAAATAAAACTAGTGCTGATCAAAACAATCTAGTGCTGATGAAAACAAACTAGTGCTGATAAAAAAACTAGTGCTGATGAAAACAAACTAGTACTGATGAAAACAAACTAGTGCTGATGAAAACAAACTAGTGCTGATGAAAACAAATTAGTGCTGAAGAAAACAAACTAGTGCTGATGAAAATAAACTAGTGCTGATGAAAACAAACTAGTGCTGATGAAAACAAATTAGTGCTGAAGAAAACAAACTAGTGCTGATGAAAACAAACTAGTGCTGATAAAAAAACTAGTGCTGATGAAAACAAACTAGTACTGATGAAAACAAACTAGTGCTGATGAAAACAAACTAGTGCTGATGAAAACAATCTAGTGCTGATGAAAACAAACTAGTACTGATGAAAACAAACTAGTGCTGATGAAAACAAACTAGTGCTGATCAAAACAATCTAGTGCTGATGAAAACCAACTAGTGCTGATCCAAACAATCTAGTGCTGATCAAAACAAACTAGTGCTGATCAAAACAATCTAGTGCTGATGAAAACAAACTAGTGCTGATCAAAACAATCTAGTGCTGATGAAAACAAACTAGTGCTGATCAAAACAAACTAGTGCTGATCAAAACAAACTAGTGCTGATCAAAACAATCTAGTGCTGATGAAAACAAACAAGTGCTGATCAAAACAAACTAGTACTGATCAAAACAATCTAGTGCTGATGAAAATAAAACTAGTGCTGATGAAAACAAACTAGTGCTGATGAAAACAAACTAGTGCTGATCAAAACAAACTAGTGCTGATGAAAATAAAACTAGTGCTGATGAAAACAAATTAGTGCTGATGAAAGCAAACTAGTGCCAATGAAAACAAACTAGTGCTGATGAATATAAAACTAGTGCTGATGAAAATAAAACTAGTGCTGATGAAAACAAACTAGTGCTGATGAAAACAAACTAGTGCTGATCAAAACAAACTAGTGCTGATGAAAATAAAACTAGTGCTGATGAAAACAAACTAGTGCTGATGAAAACAAACTAGTGCTGCTCAAAACAATCTAGTGCTGATGAAAATAAAACTAGTGCTGATGATAACATACTAGTGCTGATCAAAACAAACTAGTGATGCTCAAAACAATCTAGTGCTGATGAAAATAAAACTAGTGCTGATGAAAACAAACTAGTGCTGATGAAAACAAACTAGTGCTGATGAAAACAAACTAGTGCTGATGAAAACAAATTAGTGCTGATGAAAACAAACTAGTGCTGAAGAAAACAAACTAGTGCTGATCAAAACAAACTAGTGCTGATCAAAACAAACTAGTGCTGATGAAAACAATCTAGTGCTGATGAAAACAAACTAGTGCTGATGAAAACAAACTAGTGCTGATGAAAACAAACGAGTGCTGATGAAAACAAACTAGTGCTGATGAAAACAAACTAGTGCTGATTAAAACAAACTAGTGCTGATGAAAACAAACTAGTGCTGATCAAAACAATCTAGTGCTGATGAAAACAAACTAGTGCTGATGAAAACAATCTAGTGCTGATGAAAGCAAACTAGTGCCAATGAAAACAAACTAGTGCTGATGAAAATAAAACTAGTGCTGATGAAAAAAAACTGGTGCTGATGAAAGAAACTAGTGCTGATGATAACATACTAGTGCTGATCAAAACAAACTAGTGCTGCTCAAAACAATCTAGTGCTGATGAAAATAAAACTAGTGCTGATGAAAACAAACTAGTGCTGATGAAAACAAACTAGTGCTGATCAAAACAAACTAGTGCTGATGAAAATAAAACTAGTGCTGATGAAAACAAACTAGTGCTGATGAAAACAAACTAGTGCTGATGAAAACAAACTAGTGCTGATGAAAACAAATTAGTGCTGATGAAAACAAACTAGTGCTGAAGAAAACAAACTAGTGCTGATCAAAACAAACTAGTGCTGATCAAAACAAACTAGTGCTGATGAAAACAATCTAGTGCTGATGAAAACAAACTAGTGCTGATGAAAACAAACTAGTGCTGATGAAAACAAACTAGTGCTGATGAAAACAAACTAGTGCTGATGAAAACAAACTAGTGCTGATTAAAACAAACTAGTGCTGATCAAAACAAACTAGTGCTGATCAAAACAATCTAGTGCTGATGAAAACAAACTAGTGCTGATGAAAACAAACTAGTGCTGAAGAAAACAATCTAGTGCTGATCAAAACAAACTAGTGTTGATGAAAACAAACTAGTGCTGATGAAAATAAACTAGTGCTGATGAAAACAAACTAGTGCTGATGAAATAAAACTAGTGCTGATGAAAACAAACTAGTGCTGATGAAAACAAACTAGTGCTGATGAAAACAAACTAGTGCCAATGAAAACAAACTAGTGCTGATCAAAAGAATCTAGTGCTGATGAAAACAAACTAGTGCTGATGAAAATAAAACTAGTGCTGATGAAAACAAACTAGTGCTGATGAAAACAAACTAGTGCTGCTCAAAACAATCTAGTGCTGATGAAAATGAAACTTGTGCTGATGAAAACAAACTAGTGCTGATGAAAACAAACTAGTGCTGATCAAAACAAACTAGTGCTGCTCAAAACAATCTAGTGCTGATGAAAATAAAACTAGTGCTGATGAAAACAAACTAGTGCTGATGAAAACAAACTAGTGCTGATGAAAACAAACTAGTGCTGATGAAAACAAATTAGTGCTGATGAAAACAAACTAGTGCTGAAGAAAACAAACTAGTGCTGATCAAAACAAACTAGTGCTGATCAAAACAAACTAGTGCTGATGAAAACAATCTAGTGCTGATGAAAACAAACTAGTGCTGATGAAAACAAACTAGTGCTGATGAAAACAAACTAGTGCTGATGAAAACAAACTAGTGCTGATGAAAACAAACTAGTGCTGATTAAAACAAACTAGTGCTGATCAAAACAAACTAGTGCTGATCAAAACAATCTAGTGCTGATGAAAACAAACTAGTGCTGATGAAAACAAACTAGTGCTGATGAAAACAATCTAGTGCTGATCAAAACAAACTAGTGTTGATGAAAACAAACTAGTGCTGATGAAAACAAACTAGTGCTGATGAAAACAAACTAGTGCTGATGAAAATAAAACTAGTGCTGATGAAAACAAACTAGTGCTGATGAAAACAAACTAGTGCTGATGAAAACAAACTAGTGCCAATGAAAACAAACTAGTGCTGATCAAAACAATCTAGTGCTGATGAAAACAAACTAGTGCTGATGAAAATAAATCTAGTGCTGATGAAAACAAACTGGTGCTGATGAAAACAAACTAGTGCTGATGATAACAAACTAGTGCTGATGAAAACAAACTAGTGCTGATCAAAACAATCTAGTGCTGATGAAAATAAAACTAGTACTAATGAAAACAAACTAGTGCTGATGAAAACAAACTAGTGCCGATGAAAACAAACTAGTGCTGATCAAAGAAAAACTAGTGCTGATGAAAACAATCTAGTGCTGATGAAAACAATCTAGTGCTGATGAAAACAAACTAGTGCTGATGAAAACAATCTAGTGCTGATGGAAACAAACTAGTGCTGATCAAAACAATCTAGTGCTGACGAAAATAAAACTAGTGCTGTTGAAAACAAACTAGTGCTGATGAAAACAAACTAGTGCTGATGAAAACAAACTAGTGCCGATGAAAAAAAACTAGTGCTGATCAAAACAATCTAGTGCTGATGAAAATAATCTACTGCTGATGAAAACAAACTAGTGCTGATGAAAACAATCTAGTGCTGATGAAAACAAACTAATGCTGATGAAAACAAACTAGTGCTGATGAAAAAAAACTAGTGCTGATGAAAACAAACTAGTGCTGATCAAAACAAACTAGTGCTGATCAAAACAATCTAGTGCTGATGAAAACAATGTAGTGCTGATCAAAACAAACTAGTGCTGATCAAAACAAACTAGTGCTGATCAAAACAAACTAGTGCTGATGAACGCAAACTAGTGCTGATGAAAACAAACTAGTGCTGATGAAAACAAACTAGTGCTGATGAAAGCAAACTAGTGCTGATGTAAACAAACTAGTGCTGATGAAAGCAAACTAGTGCTGATGAAAGCAAACTAGTGCTGATATAAACAAACTAGTGCTGATGTAAACAAACTAGTGCTGATGAAAGCAAACTAGTGCTGATGAAAACAAACTAGTGCTGATGAAAACAAACTAGTGCTGATGAAAAAAAACTAGTGCTGATGAAAGAATCTAATGCTGATGAAAACAAACTAGTGATGATCAAAACAAACTAGTGATGATGAAATCAATGTAGTGCTGATGAAAACAATCTAGTGCTGATGAAAACAAACTAGTGCTGATCAAAACAAACTAGTGCTGATGAACGCAAACTAGTGCTGATGAAAACAAACTAGTGCTGATGAAAACAAACTAGTGCTGATGAAAACAATCTAGTGCTGATGAAAACAAACTAGTGCTGATCAAAACAAACTAGTGCTGATGAAAACAAACTAGTGCCGATGAAAACAAACTAGTGCTGATGAAAACAAACTAGTGCTGATGAAAACAAACTAGTGCTGATGAAAACAAACTAGTGTTGATGAAAACAAACTAGTGCTGATGAAAACAAACTAGTGCTGATGAAAACAAACTAGTGCTGATGAAAACAAACTAGTGCTGATGAAAACAAACTAGTGCTGATGAAAACAAATTAGTGCTGATGAAAACAAACTAGTGCCGATGAAAACAATCTAGTGCTGATGAAAACAAACTAGTGCTGATGAAAGCAAACTAGTGCTGATGAAAACAAACTAGTGCTGATGAACGCAAACTAGTGCTGATGAAAACAAACTAGTGCTGATGAAAACAAACTAGTGCTGATGAAAACAATCTAGTGCTGATGAAAACAAACTAGTGCTGATGAAAACAAACTAGTGCTGATCAAAACAAACTAGTGCTGATGAAAACAAACTAGTGCCGATGAAAACAAACTAGTGCTGATCAAAGAAAAACTAGTGCTGATGAAAACAAACTAGTGCTGATGAAAACAAACTAGTGCTGATGAAAACAAACTAGTGCTGATGAAAACAAACTAGTGCTGATGAAAACAAACTAGTGCTGATGAAAACAAACTAGTGTTGATGAAAACAAACTAGTGCTGATCAAAACAAACTAGTGCTGATGAAAACAAACTAGTGCTGATGAAAACAAACTAGTGCTGATCAAAACAAACTACTGCTGATGAAAACAAACTAGTTTTGATGAAAACAAACTAGTGCTGATCAAAACAAACTAGTGCTGATCAAAACAAACTAGTGCTGATGAAAACAAACTAGTGCTGATCAAAACAAACTAGTGCTGATCAAAACAAACTAGTGCTGATGAAAACAAACTAGTGTTGATGAAAACAAACTAGTGCTGATGAAAACAAACTAGTGCTGATGAAATAATCTACTGCTGATGAAAACAAACTAGTGCTGATGAAAACAATCTAGTGCTGATGAAAACAATCTAGTGCTGATGAAAACAAACTAGTGCTGATCAAAACAAACTAGTGGTGATCAAAACAAACTAGTGCTGATGAAAAACAAACTAGTGCTGAAGAAAACAAACTAGTTCTGATGAAAACAAAACTAGTGCTGATGAAAACAAACTAGTGCTGATCAAAACAAACTAGTGCTGATGAAAAACAAACTAGTGCTGAAGAAAACAAACTAGTGCTGATGAAAACAAATTAGTGCTGATGAAAGCAAACTAGTGCTGATAAAAACAAACTAGTGCTGATCAAAACAATCTAGTGCTGATGAAAACAAACTAGTGCTGAAGAAAACAAATTAGTGCTGATCAAAACAAACTAGTGCTGAGGAAAACAAACTAATGCTGATGAAAGCAAACTAGTGCTGATGAAAACAAATTATTGCTGATGAAAACAAACTAGTGCTGATGAAAACAAACTAGTGCTGATGAACGCAAACTAGTGCTGATGAAAACAAACTAGTGCTGATGAAAACAAATTAGTGCTTATGAAAACAAATTAGTGCTGAAGAAAACAAACTAGTGCTGATGAACGCAAACTAGTGCTGATGAAAACAAACTAGTGCTGATGAAAACAAATTAGTGCTGATGAAAACAAACTAGTGCTGATGAAAGCAAACTAGTGCTGATGAAAAAAAAATTAGTGCTGATCAAAACAAACTAGTGCTGATGAAAACAAACTAGTGCTGATCAAAACAAACTAGTGCTGATGAAAACAAACTAGTGCCGATGAAAACAAACTAGTGCTGATCAAAGAAAAACTAGTGCTGATGAAAACAAACTAGTGCTGATGAAAACAAACTAGTGCTGACGAAAGCAAACTAGTGCTGATGAAAACAAACTAGAGCTGATGAAAACAAACTAGTGCTGAAGAAAACAAACTAGTACTGAAGAAAACAAACTAGCGCTGAAGAAAACAAACTAGTGCTGATGAAAACAAATTAGTGCTGATCAAAACAAACTAGTGCTGATCAAAACAAACTAGTGCTGATGAACGCAAACTAGTGCTGATGAAAACAAACTAGTGCTGATGAAAACAAACTAGTGCTGATGAAAACAAACTAGTGCTGAAGAAAACAAACTAGTGCTGATGAACGCAAACTAGTGCTGATGAAAACAAACTAGTGCTGATGAAAACAAACTAGTGATGAAGAAAACAAACTAGTGCTGAAGAAAACAAACTAGTGCTGAAGAAAACAAACTAGTGCTGATCAAAACAAACTAGTGCTGATCAAAACAAACTAGTGCTGAAGAAAACAAACTAGTGCTGATCAAAACAAACTCGTGGTGATCTAAACAAACTAGTGCTGATGAAAAACAAACTACTGCTGCAGAAAACAAACTAGTGCTGATGAAAACAAATTAGTGCTGATGAAAGCAAACTAGTGCTGATGAAAACAAATTAGTGCTGATCAAAACAAACTAGTGCTGATCAAAACAAACTAGTGCTGATGAACGCAAACTAGTGCTGATGAAAACAAACTAGTGATGATGAAACCAGACTAGTGAAGATGAAAACAAACTAGTCCTGATGAAAACAAACTAGTGCTGAAGAAAACAAACTAGTGCTGAAGAAAACAAACTAGTGCTGATGAAAACAAACTAGTGCTGATGAAAACAAACTAGTGTTGATGAAAACAAACTAGTGCTGATCAAAACAAACTAGTGCTGATCAAAACAAACTAGTGCTGAGGAAAACAAACTAGTGCTGATGAAAGCAAACTAGTGCTGATGAAAACAAATTAGTGCTGATGAAAACAAACTAGTGCTGATGAAAACAAACTAGTGCTGATGAACGCAAACTAGTGCTGATGAAAACAAACTAGTGCTGATGAAAACAAATTAGTGCTTATGAAAACAAACTAGTGCTGAAGAAAACAAACTAGTGCTGATGAACGCAAACTAGTGCTGATGAAAACAAACTAGTGCTGATGAAAACAAATTAGTGCTGAAGAAAACAAACTAGTGCTGATGAAAGCAAACTAGTGCTGATCAAAACAAATTAGTGCTGATCAAAACAAACTAGTGCTGATGAAAACAAACTAGTGCTGATGAACGTAAACTAGTGCTGATGAAAACAAACTAGTGCTGATGAAAATAAAACTAGTGCTGATGAAAGCAAACTAGTGCTGATGAAAACAAACTAGTGCTGATGAAAACAAATTAGTGCTGATGAAAACAAACTAGTGCCGATGAAAACAATCTAGTGCTGATGAAAACAAACTAGTGCTGATGAAAGCAAACTAGTGCTGATGAAAACAAACTAGTGCTGATGAAAGCAAACTAGTGCTGATGAAAACAAATTAGTGCTGATGAAAACAAACTAGTGCTGATGAAAGCAAACTAGTGCTGATGAAAACAAACTAGAGCTGATGAAAACAAACTAGTGCTGAAGAAAACAAACTAGTACTGAAGAAAACAAACTAGCGCTGAAGAAAACAAACTAGTGCTGATGAAAACAAATTAGTGCTGATCAAAACAAACTAGTGCTGATCAAAACAAACTAGTGCTGATGAACGCAAACTAGTGCTGATGAAAACAAACTAGTGCTGATGAAAACAAACTAGTGCTGATGAAAACAAACTAGTGCTGATGAAAACAAACTAGTGCTGATGAAAGCAAACTAGTGCTGATGAAAACAAACTAGTGCTGATGAAAGCAAACTAGTGCTGATGAAAACAAATTAGTGCTGATGAAAACAAACTAGTGCTGATGAAAGCAAACTAGTGCTGATGAAAACAAACTAGAGCTGATGAAAACAAACTAGTGCTGAAGAAAACAAACTAGTACTGAAGAAAACAAACTAGCGCTGAAGAAAACAAACTAGTGCTGATGAAAACAAATTAGTGCTGATCAAAACAAACTAGTGCTGATCAAAACAAACTAGTGCTGATGAACGCAAACTAGTGCTGATGAAAACAAACTAGTGCTGATGAAAACAAACTAGTGCTGATGAAAACAAACTAGTGCTGATGAAAACAAACTAGTGATGAAGAAAACAAACTAGTGCTGAAGAAAACAAACTAGTGCTGAAGAAAACAAACTAGTGCTGATCAAAACAAACTAGTGCTGATCAAAACAAACTAGTGCTGATGAAAACAAACTAGTGCTGATGAATGCAAACTAGTGCTGATGAAAACAAACTAGTGCTGATGAACGCAAACTAGTGCTGAAGAAAACAAACTAGTGCTGATGAAAACAAACTAGTGCTGAAGAAAACAAATTAGTACTGATCAAAACAAACTAGTGCTGATCAAAACAAACTAGTGCTGATGAACGCAAACTAGTGCTGATGAAAACAAACTAGTGCTGATGAAAACAAACTAGTGCTGATGAAAACAAACTAGTGCTGATGAAAACAAACTAGTGATGAAGAAAACAAACGAGTGCTGAAGAAAACAAACTAGTGCTGAAGAAAACAAACTAGTGCTGATCAAAACAAACTAGTGCTGATCAAAACAAACTAGTGCTGAAGAAAACAAACTAGTGCTGATCAAAACAAACTCGTGGTGATCTAAACAAACTAGTGCTGATGAAAAACAAACTAGTGCTGAAGAAAACAAACTAGTGCTGATGAAAACAAATTAGTGCTGATGAAAACAAACTAGTGCTGAAGAAAACAAACTAGTGCTGATTAATGCAAACTAGTGCTGATGAAAACAAACTAGTGCTGATGAAAACAAACTAGTGCTGATGAATGCAAACTAGTGCTGAAGAAAACAAACTAGTGCTGATGAAAACAAACTAGTGCTGAAGAAAA
>NC_141819.1:3735517-3745517 GCF_982586985.1 Callionymus lyra
AGGACGAGAGGAGACGGAGAGTGAAGTTCCTGCTGAGGACGAGCGGAGACAGAGAGTGAAGCTCCTGCTGAGGACGAGCGGAGACAGAGAGTGAAGTTCCTGCTGAGGACGAGCGGAGACAGAGAGTGAAGTTCCTGCTGAGGACGAGCGGAGACAGAGAGTGAAGTTCCTGCTGAGGACGAGCTGATACAACCAGTGAAGTTCCTGCTGAGGACGAGAGGAGACGGAGAGTGAAGCTCCTGCTGAAGACGAGAGGAGACGGAGAGTGAAGTTCCTGCTGAGGACGAGCGGAGACAGAGAGTGAAGTTCCTGCTGAGGACGAGCGGAGACAACCAGTGAAGTTCCTGCTGAGGACGAGCTGATACAACCTGTGAAGTTCCTGCTGAGGACGAGAGGAGACAGAGAGTGAAGTTCCTGCTGAGGACGAGCGGAGACGGAGAGTGAAGTTCCTGCTGAGGACGAGCAGATACAACCAGTGAAGTTCCTGCTGAGGACGAGAGGAGACGGAGAGTGAAGCTCCTGCTGAGGACGAGAGGAGACGGAGAGTGAAGTTCCTGCTGAGGACGAGAGGAGACGGAGAGTGAAGCTCCTGCTGAGGACGAGAGGAGACGGAGAGTGAAGCTCCTGCCTCGACAGCCAACGATCAAATCCGACACAGAAATGAATAAATTCCCAGACCATGACAAGATCGTCCCTGAAGCTCCAGAACCACTTTAATCCCACAATTAAATACTTCATCATATTTACACACAAGTACACATCCTTATTGGAACCTAACCTATAATAAAAATTAAAATATCACTTAAGTTAAGAACATCATAGTATAATATTATGTTAACATAAATAAATATTTTTAATTATATACTATAGTTATATATATACTGTATATACTAAATACTATTCATGTCAACTTATAAATGTGTTGATATTTTTGTCTTTCCCTTGATTTAAATGAATATAAATTATTTTAAAAATAAAGTTATTCCATCAAACAAACTTTTTTATTTAATCTACAAACACACGTGTCAATATTTTCATTCAATATAATCTAAACTCAACAATCCACGTATCGGAAATAAAATAAATGTATTTGTTTCATATTGTGTTAACCCTTTAGATTTATACTTATATATATAATTTAATGATTCAAAAAAGTCAAATGAAAGTCAGTATCTTTTCCCCGCTGTGATCAAGAATATAGTTCCTGAGCTCCGGCTAATAGCTAAGCTAATAGCTAATAGCTAACAGGTAGAGGCAGAGACATTTCTCTTATTATTATTTTTATTTTGAAACTCGTTCACAAGTCAAGATGTAACTTGTGAACCTAATTTCTGAAATCAATTAAACAGAAATATGAGTTCTACTTCATTTGGTGCTCCGCCCTCTCAACACTTCACTATTGGTTTGCAGACGAGGCGGTGCCAGGTTAAAGGGAACCTGAGATTATGATCATAAATCAGGGGTTTTATTATTCCTTCTCCGTTATTATCCGTTGTTTATCTTTCCGCTAGCCTAGCATGTTAGCTCGCTGTTGTGTAGTGAAGCAACAACAAAGAATCTACACGTTAGATTTATACTTATATATATAATTTAATGATTTAAAAAAGTCAAATGAAAGTCAGTATCATTTCCCCGCAGTGATCAAGAATATAGTTCCTGAGCTCCGGCTAATAGCTAAGCTAATAGCTAATAGCTAACAGGTAGAGGCTATTATTTTTATTTTGAAACTCGTTCACAAGTCAAGATGTAACTTGTGAACCTAATTTCTGAAATCAATTAAACAGAAATATGAGTTCTACTTCATTTGGTGCTCCGCCCTCTCAACACTTCACTATTGGTTTGCAGACGAGGCGGTGCCAGGTTAAAGGGAACCTTAGCTTATGCTCATAAATCAGGGGTTTTATTATTCCTTCTCCGTTATTATCCGTTGTTTATCTTTCCGCTAGCCTAGCATGTTAGCTCGCTGTTGTGTAGTGAAGCAACAACAAAGAATCTACACGTTAAAAAAACATAAAACAACAAGTTTAATTCATTTAAAAAACGTTAATTCATCCACTTGTATCAGGTTTGGTTGAGGGTACAGTTAATAATTTAACTTCTATTTTAATGTATTTATAATCATTTAATTCAAACTTTCAACTAATAAAATACAATAAGATGAAAAAGTTTGTTTGTGAACAAAACTAAACAATATTTAAGAGATAAAATGTTACAGGAGTGATGGAAGTTTTTTAGTGTCATCAGAGTATTACATTTCAAATGTTATTATAGAATTAGTTTTTTAATCGAATTCTACACACACACATACACACACACTAAACACACACACATGCACGCACGCATACACACGTACACACACACATTTCCGCACACTCTCACAAAAACACACAATCACCCAAATACACACACAAAAAAAATCTACAATTTAACACACATACACATCTGCACTTTAACAAACATACACACACATCTTCACTTTAACACACACGCACAACTACACTCAAACATACACACACACACACCTCTACACTTTGACACAAAAAACCTATAAAAACATATGATTTGATTGTATATTTTTAAAGTTGTAGCCTTTTGAATTCAGTATTAAGTGAAATTGGTTGGTATAATAGTATATATACAGTATATATATATATATATATATGTGTATGTATATAGATATATTAATATATAAATTATAATATTCAAACTTTCAATATGTAAATAAAATACAATTATTCAAACTATTATTAAAAGCTTAAAAACACAACATTTCAATAAAAAAATACTCAACATTTAAACTGTTATTATGTCGCTATGATGTCGCTCAAATATTTGTGTTTTCTCGACCGTGTACTTCATATAAACAGGTTTTATTTTTGCTGAAAAACAACATGTGGATCTAAACAAAAAATGCTACAACGTCCTACAACCGTCCGTCACCGCCGGCGAGTCCCGCGGGCTCTCGGCGCACACACGGGCGTGACAAAACAAGATGGCGGCCGTGAAACAAGATGGCGGCCCGTTACAAGCGCACCAGACAGTCTGTGCCGGGGAACTCCGGCAGGTTCAGCTCGAACTTCTTCTGGATGTCGTACGGCAGGAAGCGTCCGGCCAGGAAATGCTTCCCCGTGAAACCCGCCGCGCATTTCTTGGGCGCCGTCAGGGAGATGAGGGCGTCCGGGTTGATGCCGTCGTCGGGGGCGACGTCGTCCACGTCCCAGCCTGTCGGGGGTAAAGGCGGCGAGGATGAGATTCACGTGAGCGTTTCGCTTCAGGGGTCAGGGGTCACGAGGTTACCTGAGGGCACGTCCAGGCTGACGATGGGGATCTTGACCTGCTTGAGCGTGACCAGGATCCCGGGGTACGGCTCCTTGATGCTGGCGGGGTCGTGGTCGGGGCCCAACATGGCGTCGATCACCAGGTTGTAGGCGTCGTTGATGAGCTGCACCTGCAGTCGTCCAGCGAGTTCACTTAAGTTCATTCGTTTAAAACTGTGGGTCAAAGGTCGCGTGTCCCTGGCGAGCTGTCCAGGGTGTCCCCGGCCTCTTGCCCAAAGTAGCTGACATTTTCAATGTCTATGTTTAGTAAGAACGTAGTATAACTAGCATTAGCAACATTGTACATATGAACACATATATATGTTTACTATTAATTATTAATAATTATTATAGATCAGGTGACATTAAGTGACATCAACATGATCACAGATACACTTTTTTCAATCCTTAAATAATCAGTAAAAATTCAATTGTACATGAAAGATGTATTCAAAACATAAATTGTGTGTTTTAAATATATATATATATATATATATAACTTTTATTTAATGATTAAAAAAATAGTGAAAAAAAGTCTCTGCTGGAGTGATCAAGATTTCTGAGCTGCAGCTAATAGCTAACAGCTAATAGTTAACAAATACTAGCTAACAGCTTATAGCTACTAGCTAATAGCTAAATGCTAACAGCTACTAGCTAACAGGTAATAACAACAATTTAATAGCTAACAGCTTATAGATAAGAAATAAGAGCAAACAGCTAATTGTTAACAAATAATAGCTAACAGATAATAGTTAATAGCTAACAGCTAATAGTTAACAAATAATAGCTTACAGCTAATAGCTTACAAATAATAGCTTACAGCTAACAAATAACAGCTAATAGCTAACAAATAATAGCTAAGCAAATAGCTAACACATAATAGATAATAGCTAAGCTGATAGCTAACAAATAATAGCAAATAGCTAAGCTAATAGCTAACAAATAATAGCTAACAAATAACAGCTAACAAATAACAGCTAATAGTTAACAAATATATAATAGCTAACAGCTAATAGCTAGCGTCTGCAAAATTTCTCTGAAGTTTTGTCTGATTTTTTTCTCTTTTTTACTACTAGTCGTGTTGAAGCAAACAAAAGAAGAACCGACAACAAATTTCAACATGAACGTCCGAAATAAAACATTTAGATTAAAAAAGAAACTTTTTTGTCATTATTAACATTAGACACATAAAACTAACATTCCGTTTTTTTTTAAACAACTATATTGTTCTGTGAGAAATGCTAACATTAAAAAACATACTTATAAGGTTTCAATTAGAAAAATAAAGAAAATCACTGAAAACGTTAAACGTATCTTATTTATAAATTAAAGGACACTGGTCTGTAAAAAATATAGAGAGAGATTCGTTTTTATTTAAAAAATATAGATTTATGTCTATTTAATAAAGTTTAACTTTCATATCTTTTAACTCAAAATGGAAGAAAAGAGTAAAATATTCGCAGCAAAACTTTCATCATTGATTCCTGACGAGAGAGAAAGTGAGAAACACTGACCTCTGTCGGCAGGTACGACAGGAACGGAATGTCCATCTTCTCGCACTGGACCGTGAAGTCCTGGTGGAGACCCTGAGAAGAGCGCTTCGGGTGGTAGATGGTGGGTTCGAACTCCTGGCAGAGATGGAGAGATGGATGGAGAGATTAAAGGAGAGATGGATGGAGAGATTAAAGGAGAGATGGAAGGAGGTTCAAGAGGAAGAGAAGGAACTGAAACGACTTCCTGTTTGACACTGGATTGAAACACATGGTTTTATTATAGTGTTTTATTTTATTATAAATCATCTTTATTCATTATGTAATAATAATAATAATAATAATGATGATAATAATAATAATAATAATAATAATAATAATAATAATAATAATAATAATAATAATAATAATAATAATTATAACAATGATAATAATAACAATAATAATAATAATAATAATAATAACAATAATAATAATGATAATGATAATGATAATGATAATGATAATGATAATGATAATAATAACAATAATAATAATAATAATAATAATAATAATAATGATAATAATAACAATAATAATAATAATAATAATAATAATAATAATAATAATGATAATAATAATAATAATAATAATAATAATAATAATAATAATAATAACAATAATAATAATAATAATAATAATAATAATAATAATGATAATGGTAATAATAACAATAATAATAATAATAATAATAACAATAATAATAATAATAACGTTTGAATTCTCATGAGGTCTTCTGTACCCCTCTACTTCGACCTGATGGAGTTGACCTTTGACCTCCACTTTAAAACCTTCACTGAGAGCTCAGTACAAACAAGATCATTTTCAACTCACAAACACACACAGATACCGACACACACAAACACACACTCACAAACACACACAGATACCGACACACACAAACACACACTCACAAACACACACAGACACCGACACACACAAACACACACTCACAAACACACACAGATACCGACACACACAAACACACACTCACAAACACACACAGACACCGACACACACAAACACACACTCACAAACACACACAGATACCGACACACACAAACACACACTCACAAACACACACAGATACCGACACACACAAACACACACTCACAAACACAAACAGATACCCACACACACAAACACACACTCACAAACACACACAGATACCGACACACACAAACACACACTCACAAACACACACAGATACCGACACACACAAACACACACTCACAAACACACAAAGATACAGACACACACAAACACAAACTCACAAACACACACAGATACCGACACACACAAACACACACTCACAAACACACACAGATACCGACACACACAAACACACACAGATACCGTCACACACAAACACACAGTCACAAACACACACAGATACAGACACACACAAACACACACTCACAAACACACACAGATACAGACACACACAAACACACACAGATACAGACACACACAAACACACACTCACAAACACACACAGATACAGACACACACAAACACACACTCACAAACGCGAACTGTCACATAGACATGTGTTTGATTCACTAAGTTAGAGGGTAACAATGTCGCCCAGATACAGTGTGTAACAAAATGAATTATTGTGTTATTATTGTTTATTTGTGTGTGTTGTTCTTAATGTTTAGATATTTTAATGTTTTTCTTAAGTCGTATCTGAAGACGAACCAAAGATCAAACGTCTTTACTTGGAGATTCATTTACGTCACTTTGACCTTTTGAGTGTGTGTATACATGTGTACAGGTGTTTGTGTGTGTGTGTTTACATGTGTCTGCAGGTGTATGTGTGTTTCTTTGTGTGTTTAGGCGTGCAAGCAAGTGTTTGTGTGTGTCTTTGTGTGTGTGTGCTTACAAGCAAGTGTGTGTACATGAGACCAGGTGTGTGGGTATGTGTGTCTGTAGGTGTGTGCGTTTGTGTGTGTGTGCATGCAAGCAAAATTGTGTGTTTGCAGGTGTGTGTGTGTGTTTGTGAGTGTGTGGATGCAAGCAAGTGTGTCTGTCTTTGTGTGTGTTTTCATGTGTCTTCAAGTGTATGTGTGTTTGTTTCTGTGTGTGTGCATGCAAGCAAGTGTGTGTACATGTGCACAGGTGTGTGGGTGTGTGTTCGTGTGTGTGTGTGTGCTTGCACATGTGTGTACACAGTTGTGTGTCCTCAGCAGGAGACACAGTGAGTCAGTGATGATCGTCAGAGTCTCCGAGCGTGAAGTGAAATGAGACAGAAAGAAGCAAAAGGTCACAAACTGTCTCTTTTCAATTATTGTTCGCACCTGTGGAGACTGATCATCAGAGAACCATGTTGAAGGATTCAAGTCTTCAGAGAGTGAGAGAAGAGTGAAGGAGAGTGAGAGAAGAGTGAGAGAGAGTGAGAGATGAGTGAGAGTGATGAGAAGAATGGAGGAGAGTGATGAGAAGAATGAAGGAGAGTGATGAGAAGAATGAAAGAGAGTGAGAGAAGAATGAAGGAGAGTGAGAGAAGAGTGAGAGAGAGTGAGAGAAGAGTGATGAGAAGAATGGAGGAGAGTGATGAGAAGAATGGAGGAGAGTGAGAGAAGAGTGAGAGAGAGTGAGAGAAGAGTGAGAGTGAGAGAATAATGAAGGAGAGTGATGAGAAAAATGAAGGAGAGTCAAAGAGAGTGAGAGAAGAGTAAGAGAGAGTGAGAGAAGAATGAAAGAGAGTGAGAGAAGAATGAAAGAGAGTGAGAGAAGAGTGTGAGAGTGTGATGAGAAGAATGAAGGAGAGTGATGAGAAGAATGAAGGAGAGTGATGAGAAGAATGAAGGAGAGTGAAAGAGAGTGAGAGGAGAGTGAGAGAAGAATGAAAGAGAGTGAGAGAAGAATGAAGGAAAGTAAAAGAGAGTGAGAGAGAGTGATGAGAAGAATGAAAGAGAGTGAGAGAAGAATGAAGGAGAGTAAAAAAGAGTGTGAGAAGAGTCATAGAGAGTGAGAGAAGAATGAAGGAGAGTAAAAAAGAGTGTGAGCAGAGTCATAGAGAGTGAGAGAAGAGTGATAGAGAGTGAGAGAAGAATGAAGGAGAGTGATGAGAAGAATGAAGGAGAGTGAGAGAAGAATGAAGGAGAGTGATGAGAAAAATGAAGGAGAGTCAAAGAGAGTGAGAGAAGAGTGAGAGAGAGTGAGGGAATAATGAAAGAGAGTGAGAGAAGAATGAAAGAGAGTGAGAGAGAGTGATGAGAAGAATGAAGGAGAGTGAAAAGAGAGTGAGAGGAGAGTGAGAGAGAGTGAGAGAAGAATGAAAGAGAGTGAGAGAAGAATGAAGGGGAGTAAAAGAGAGTGAGAGAAGAGTGAGAGAAGAATGAAGGAGAGTGATGAGAAGAATGAAGGAGAGTGAGAGAAGAATGAAGGAGATTGATGAGAAGAATGAAGGAGAGTGATGAGAAGAGTGAAAGAGAGTGATAGAAGCGTGAGAGAGAGAGTGATGAGAAGAATGAAGGAGAGTGATGAGAAGAGTGAGAGAAGAATGAGAGTGAGAGAAGAATGAAGGAGAGTGAAAGAGAGTAAGAGAAGAGTGAGAGAGAGTGAGAGAAGAATGAAAGAGAGTGAGAGAAGAATGAAGGAGAGTGATGAGAAGAATGAAGGAGAGTGAAAAAGAGTGAGCGAAGAGTAAGAGAGAGGGATGAGAAGAATGAAGGAGAGTGAAAGAGAGTGAGAGAAGAATGAAAGAGAGTGACGAGAAGAGTGAGAGAGAGTGATGAGAAGAGGGAAGGAGAGTGAGAAAAGAGTGAAAGAGAGTGATGAGAAGAGTGAAAGATAGTGAGAGAAGAGTGAGAGAGAGTGATAGAAGAGTGAGATAGTGAGAGAGAGTGATGAGAAGAATAGAGGAGAGTGATGAGAAGAATGAAAGAGAGTAAAAGAGAGTGAGAGAAGAATGAAAGAGAGTGATGAGAAGAATGAAGGAGAGTAAAAGAGAGTGAGAGAAGAATGAAAGAGAGTGATGAGAAGAATGAAGGAGAGTAAAAGAGAGTGAGAGAAGAATGAAGGAGAGTGATGAGAAGAATGAAGGAGAGTGATGAAAAGAGTGAGAGAGAGTGAGAGATCAGCAGCAGTAGAAACCATCAGAGACTCTTCAACATCATGACTCGTGATCACATCCACATCCACACATCAGGGACTCAGTGTTTGGCTCAAGTGTTCTCGTGCTGACACACACACACACACACACACACACACACACACACACACACACACACACACACACACACACACACACACACACACACACACACACTCACACACTCACACACACACACACACACACACACACACTCACACACACACACACACACACACACACACACACACACACACACACACACACACACACACACACACACACACACACACACACACACACACACACACACACACACACACACACACACACACACACACACACACACACACACACACACTCACACACTCACACACACACACACACACACACACACACTCACACACTCACACACACACACACACTCACACACTCACACACACACACACACTCACACACTCACACACACACACACACTCACACACTCACACACACACTCACACACACACACACACTCACACACTCACAAACACAAACACACACACACACACACAAACACACACACACACACACACTCTCACAAACACACACACACACACACACACACACACACACACACACACACACACACACTCACACACACACACACACACACTCACCAGGACACTCATTCACAGACGAGATCTCACACAATAAAACAATACGGAGCAAATGAACGTCTGGAAAAACGTTCTTCTCACGTTAATAAACTACTGTGATAAATGTTTCTACTGTGTTACTGATTGTTGTCGTCGTTACCGATGACGTAGTTGTTGATGTTTTTGTTGCCAATTGTGTTGTTGTTGTTAACGTCGATGATGAAACAAGATCAATAAAGTTTTATCTTACCTTATTATGATTTTGTTGCTTATGTTGTAAATTATGTTGTCGTTGATTTTGTTGTCAATTGTGTTGTCAATTGTGTTGCCATTGTTGATTTTGTTGAGGATTTTGTTGTCAATTGGGTTGTCATTGTTGATATCGATAATGATGATGTCAGTTATGTTGATGTTTTT